>NC_041381.1:106955285-106981535 GCF_002162155.2 Triticum dicoccoides | reverse complement strand
ACCCTCTTCTTCCCAGAGTCTGACTCTCTCTCGACCATCTATCTCATTCATGTGGAACCTCTTCAGTCTTCCCTCAATCATTTCAACCGATGAATTCTCGTCTCGTTCGTCATTCTCCATCTCTTTTTCTTCTATGGTGGACGCAATTCAAGTTTTCGGGTTGATTACATTCTTTCCCTCGGCTTAAGTGTTTTCCCTGCTCATTTGCCTCTCGCCATTCAATCATTCCGGAGTTCGGAAGACATCTCAGGAGATTCATCTGTGTTTGAATTAATTCGAGGTTGTCACCTCATTCAAATATTTCAATTGTTCCGGTGCTTCATCTATCTGTTCATCATCCCTTTCCAACGGTGTTTTCTCTCTAGTGGGCCCTAACCCACAGGTCTCTTTCCAGGATCTTACCTGACTCTTCTAATTCCCCGGAGTTATTCTCAATTCTTTTCAAGTGTGACATAAGAATGGATTCCATCAGTCATATGCCTTTCCAAGATCGATTGCAAATCATTTTCATTGTTTCCTCAACCTCTTTGATTTTCATTCTCCCTGAGTATCTCAGTAATTTTGGTGGTGTTTTCCATCGTCATTTGAAGACCGAAGAAGAGTTTTTCCTGTAAATCTTGCCCGTTCTCTCGAAGATTCGTGGTTCTAGTTCATGTTATCCTCTCGAATTATTCCATTTGTCAGAGGTTCCTTTTTCTTACTCATCCGGAGTATGTCAGAAGTTGTTTTCCCGTTTCTTTTCACCGGAGGCCATCATTTCAGTTATCGTTCTCTATTTATCCCGACGCTTCGTTCAAACGAGTTCTTCACGTTCCCTTGTATCTAAATCCCCTCTAGCATATTGGTTCTTCTAATTCTTCCCGGTGATTCATTCTCTTTCATCAGTCATTTTTGATTTCTTACGGTGGTTCGCTCAAGATTCTTTTCCTTGATTATCATTTTAATTCATTCGTTCTTTCCAACCCTACCGGTGGTTCATGAAGACCTTCTCAAGTTTGCGATATGTCACTTCTCAATCCTTTTCCAACAAGAATAAGTAGTATGCCAAATCCTTTGCTTGTCATCAATTTAATTTGATGAAGGATAAGCATACAAAATATCTTATTCTTATTTCATCCAAGTGAGTAATATTTTTCTTCGGAGTTTGTTCTTGTTGAATAAATTCTAGTTCCAAGTGTTTTCATTTTTTTCTTTTCCGGAGTTCAAATTCCCTAGTCCATTTCGTCGGAACCTCCATCTGAATCATCGCAAGGCTCATCATATTCTCTCTTCCTTCATTCTATCTGTTAGTGCATCTAGTGCCACCCCTAGTTGGTTTTGGAGTATTGACGACAAAGTTGGTTGAGGGACTAATGCGTTTGTGAGAATTGCAGGATAACGCAAGTAGTGTCCCTCATTGATTCAGTTTACCTACCGGAGCTTACCCCTAAAAATGTATGAAGACATTGAAGACAATGCTAGTATGAGAAGATATTCATATTGAAGACTATGACATGAGAAGACATTGCGTGAAGACTATGGAGCGTGAAGACTGTGTGGTTTCGTTGTTTCCTTTTCTTCTTTGTTGAGTCATAGGAACCACCGTACTATTAAGTGGGGTCCAAGTGAACTAAGTCAGAGTGACTGAAGTGATGCTCAACCCAAATCCTATGTCTTCGAGCGAAGACAATGAGAGCAAATCCTATCCAGAGCTGGATGAGTCAGCTTTGCTTGTAGCCCAAGTAAAGTTGCCATGTGTGTTTGAAATATGACCGTTGGAAGACGTGTCAGTTCCTTAGTGACCCAGTATCATTTCGGACAAATCAGGTCGGGTTGCCTTGTGGCTATAAATAGCCCACCCCCTACACCATAAATTGGTGGCTGCTCAGAGTTAGTTTACGGCTTTTGTCGTTTTGAGAGCAACCCACCTCGAAGCCTTTGAGAGAGAAATCCTTGTGAGGACAAAGCCCAAACACCCAGAGCCAAAGAGTGTTAGGCATCACTGAAGTCTTTCTGTCTGTGTGACCTGAAGACTTATTACACTTGAGGACTGTGTATCCTCCAGCCGGTTAGGCATCGCGTTCTGAGCATCCAAGAGTCATTGTGGATTGTCGGGTTCACGAAGTCTGTGAAGGTTCGGAAGTCTACCTTGAAGACTTACCAGAGTGATTGGGCGAGGACTAAGTGTCCTTAGCTCAAGGGGAATAAGGTGAAGACATGGTCTTCTAAGTTGAATCTCAGCCTCCCTAACCAGACGTATAGTTGTAACAGCAACTGGAACCGGTCCAACAAATCCTATGTCTTCAACAAGTGACTGGTTCTATCTCTTCCCTCCTTCACTTTGAGTTTGTCTTCGTGAAGTCGTTGCTTATCTGTCTTATCTGATTGACTTCATTGCTTGACTACTATTGTTGATTGTCTTCATACTATCTTCCTTCCTGATCCTACTACCTAGCTGCTATTAGTATTCGTACGTTAACGCTATTGCATACTTGACTATGGCTTGCTTGTTGTAGTTTATCTTCCGCTGCATATCAATTAGGTCATTTCTGTTGTTTGTCTTCAAAACATCCACGTTTTGAAGACTTTGATAAAAATCGCCTATTCACCCCCCCTCTAGTTGATAACTAGCACTTTCAATTGGTATCAGAGCAAGGTACTCCCTTGTTCTGTGTCATTCGGTTTAACCACCTGGAGTTTAGCTATGTCGACTGCAGGGATAATCAAAGTCTCCGTTGCTTGCCCCGTGTTCGATGGAACAGAATATCCCTACTGGAAGAATAAGGTGCGCATGCATCTTGAAGCCATTGATGTCGACCTCTGGTATGTCATCAAGAACGACCTTCCAAAGACTGGTGAAGGTGTCACCCCTGCTATGTCAAGAAGTTCATTCAACTAGACTCGACTGCAAAGAACATCATCTGTGGTCATCTGACCAAACGACAGTATGGCCGCGTGAGTGCTCTGGAAACGTCAAAGCTAGTCTGGGACTGGCTATCCAAGGTCAACGAAGGCGTCTCTACTCAGAGGGACCAAAGAATCAGTGTTCTTCGCAATCTCTTCAACCGCTTCAAGAGAAACGACAATGAAAATGTCCAGCTCACGTTTGATCGCCTCACCGACATCACAAATGAGCTTCAGGCTCTCGGTGCCACTGAGATCACCAAGCATGAAATCGTCAAGACGCTGCTGAGATCCATTGACAGCTCCTTTGACACCCTTGCCCTCATGATACAAGAACGTCCTGACTTCAAGACCCTCGATCCGTCTGATATACTTGAGAGGCTCAATACACATGAGTTCCAGCTTTCTGAGAAAAGAGATATCTATGGCCCCAACTATGGCCGAACTCGTGCTTTGAAGGCAAAAGTTGTTTCCTCATCTAAAGAAGAAGAATCTGACTGCGGTTCTGATGATCCTGAAGACATTGGAAGGGAATTTTCGATGCTTGTGAAGAAGTTCCGGAAATTCACCAAGAAGAAGGCCTTTAGAAAGTCTTCATGATTCAGTTCAAGAAATGATGAAGCTTCCACTCAAGACAACAAGAAGAGAACCTGTCACAAGTGTAAGAAGCCTGGGCACTACATCTCTTAGTGTCCTCAGTGGGACAACGAGAAGAAGAAGAAGAAGAGCAAGGAATATGACTCTAATGACAGGAAGAAGAAGAAATCATCAAAGTCTTCTTCCAAGTCCACTTCAAAGTCTTCATCTCATAAGAAGAGCTTATCTGGCAAGGCTCGTGCTTTTGTTGGCAAGGAAATGGATTCAGAGGAGGAGTCTGCATCTGAGGAGGCAGAGGTGGAATCTGAAGCTGAGTCCGACTCTGGCGTTGCAAGTCTGGCTCTGGCCACATCCTACGTTGCAAAGTCCATCTTCAACACTGAAGACAATTACTCCCACACCAACGCTGATGATGACAAGGACGATCCTGCTCCCACCTACTGCTTCATGGCACGCGTGCCAAGGTAAAATCGCGCGATGCTTACTTTCAAACATCAAGTGAAGATGACTCTGATTGTGAATCTGAACCCAGCTACAAAACACTTGCTAAAATTGCTACTGAACAACAAAGGGCTATGGAACATACTCAAAAACTGTTATACAAAAGCGATGACCTGTTGGACGCGGAAATGACACGTTCACAGTCCTTAGTTGAAGGCATAAAAAATCTTCATGCTAAGTATCAAGAACTTGATAGTCTTCATGAAACGCTCTCAACCACTTATGAAAAGCTCTCGTATGATTATCTTCAAAGGAAGCAAGAGCTTGAGAAATTGAAAGCGACTCATGAGGATCTTCAAAAAGAGAATGAGTCATTTCGCGCTCAACAGATCAGTCCCACTCAGGATGAATTTGAACCACCATGTCTAAAATGCATTGAGCGTGATAACGCTGCCTCTGTTGCTGAATGTTCCACTGCTGCTACTGTTGCTCTGTCTTCAACTACTAATGTGGTAACTAACCCCTTTTCTGAGGATACCACTACTATTGCTGATGAAAATGCTAGGTTGAAGACATTGCTTGCAACAGGGATGTACAAAAGTCTGAAAGGGCATCAGACACTTTGTGATGTCCTCAAAAAGCAGATTCTGAACCGAAACCCTAGGAAAGAGGGTGTTGGGTTCGAGAGGAAAATGAATGCTGATGGTTCCTACTGGAAGCCTGAGCAGTATCCCAAAACCACATGGGTTGCTCCAAAGGAACCTTCAGTGGATCAATCTACTTTATCTGGCTTTACCTGTGCAAACTATAAACTGTTCAAAAATTAGAATTGTGAAGTGTTTGCCAGGTATATTGGTACTAACTGCAGGAATGGACCGCCAATGAAGAAGATCTGGGTTCCCAAAAGCTGTCTTGAGAATCTTCGTGTGAATGTTGTCATGACACCACTAGGGACGAAGACAAACCCTAGACCAAAGGCGTCAAATGTTCCAATGGCTTCATATGGAAACAGGACTCACCAGATTCACCCTAACGCCCATGTTTTGCAGGGAAATCACACTCAAACTTATGAATATGAGCGTGTGTCTTCAAACCGCTATGTTCATAATACTAAGAACTTTTCTGCTTATTCATATGAGTATCATTCATCTCCTGCAAGGCTATTTGCTAGGGCTCCAAAGCCGAAATTCTCAGATGCTGCACTTAGACTCATTGCTTCTAAGCCACCCCTAAAGATGTGGGTGGTGAAGAAGAACTAACTCTCTTTTGCAGAACATGGTCTCCAGCCAGCAATCAAAGGCGTCCGATATTATTGCTGGGGACCTAAAATACAAAGGGATGCATGATAAAATGACTTACTATGTATTCCACATATGAATCGCTTACCTGTCATACTGTGTGCTAACCTTCATCTATGTTGTGATAATCCAAGTGTGCATCAAATGCTTATGCTTCACAACATACATTGTGAAGCCTATCCTCCTAACTGCACTGTAGGGTATGACACCTCGTGCTTCAGAATGGATTATGGACAGCGGATGCACTAATCATATGACTGGTGATCGAAGTCTTCTCATGGACTCAACCTTACGTCCATCCGACAAGAGTTAAATCACATTTGATGACCCTTGGATTCAACTTAATGTCTGTCTCAATGCTTTGTGACTTAAACATGATTGTGATATTCGAAAAATATCGTTGCCTTGTACTAATGGAATCTGACAAGTATCTAGTCTTTGAAGGTTATACGAAAGGTGATCTATACATGGTAGTTTTCTCAGCAGGTCCACAGCTTGCCGTATGTCTTCTTGCAAGAGCTTCAGAGTGTCGGCTCTGGCATCGAAGGCTGGGGCATGCTGGCATGAGGAACTTGCTCACTCTCGTCAAGAAGAAGCATTTTATAGGCATCGAAGGTGTCAAGTTCAAGAAAGTTCATTTGTATGGTGCCTACGAAGCTGGGAAGATGACGAGGGCCAAGCACCCCTCGAAGACAATCATGACGACATCTCAACCCTTTGAGCTGTTGCACATGGACTTATTTGGCCCTACTCACTACTCCACCCTCACAACAATGGCGTGTCTCTATGGCTTCGTCATTGTTGATGACTACTCAAGATATACATGGGTGCACATAATTCTCTACAAGACTGAAGTACAAGATGTCTTCAGACGATTCGCCAATCGAGCAATGAAAAATTATGGCGTCAATATCAAGCATATTAGAAGTGATAACGGCACTGAATTCAAGAACACCGGGCTTGATCTTTATCTGGATACAATGGGAATCACTCATGAATTTTCTGCTCCATACACACCTCAGCAAAACGGCATTGTTGAGCGCAAGAACAGAACCCTCATCGAGATGGCTCGAACAATGATTGACGAGTACAAGACAGCAAGAAAATTCTGGCCTGAAGCCATTGATACAGCTTGTCACATCATCAACCGTGTCTACATCCATAAGCTTCTAGGCAAAACATCCTATGAGCTCCTTACTGGCAAGAAGCCAAATGTCAGCTACTTCAGAGTCTTTGGTGCTAGGTGCTGGAGCAAGGATCCCCATCACATGTCAAAATTTGAACCCAAAGCTCACGAAGGCTTCATGCTTGGCTATGGAAAGGATTCGCATTCTTACAGAGTCTTCAACTTCTTCCACTATAAAATTGTTGAAACTGTGGACGTGCGATTTGATGAAACCAATGGTTCACAACGAGAGCTCCTGCCAAGCACATTAGATGAAGCTCCTTCCAGTGAATCTATCAAGCTGATGGGAACTGGTGAAATCATGCCCTCTGAAGCACAGCCTGAAGAGGAACTTATCATCTCTGCACCAAATCAACCTGAAGACAATGCTCAGACCGAAGACAATCCTCCCAATGATGACAATGATGAGCAAGAGCAAAGTCTTCGTCCAGTTCATCCTCGTGTTGCAAATGAAGTACAAATTGAGAAGATAATTGATAGCATCAATGTGACTGGTCCACTTACTCGCTCAAGAGCAACACAGCTAGCAAATTTCCGTGGGCATTTTTCATTTGTATCAATATATGAACCCAAGAAAGTTGCTGAAGCCTTTATGGAACCTGAATGGATTCAAGCCATGCAAGAAGAGCTTCAACGGTTCAAGCTGAATAATGTTTGGGAACTAGTGAAGCGCCCTGACCCACGCAAGCATAACATTATTGGCACAAAATGGATATATCAGAACAAACAAGATGAGCATGGTCAAGTCATCAGAAACAAGGCACGTCTTGTGGCTCAAGGAGATACTCAAGTTGAAGGAATTGACTTCGATGAAACATTTGCTCCTGTTGCTAGGCTTGAAGCTATTCGCATACTGCTAGCCTATGCTAATCATCACAACATCTTGCTATATAAAATGGATGTGAAGAGTGCATTTCTTAATGGCAAGATTGAAGAAGTGTATGTTGCTCAACCACCTGGCTTTGAAGATCCAAAACATCCTGATATGGTGTACAAACTCAACAAAGCACTGTATGGCCTCAAACAAGCTCCTCGCACTTGGTATGATACAATCAAAGAATTCCTGAAGAGCAAGGGCTTCAAACCTGGATCCCTCGATCCCACACTCTTCACGAAGACATATGATGGTGAACTTTTTGTATGCCAAATATGTGTGGATGACATAATCTTCGCTTGCACTAATCAGAAGTATAGTGATGAGTTTGGATACATGATGCAAGAGCAATATCAGATGTCCATGATGGGTGAGCTGAAGTTCTTCCTTGTTCTTCAAATTCGTCAGCAAAGAAATGGCATCTTCATATCTCAAGAAAAATATCTCAAAGATTGCCTGAAGAAGTTCGAAATGCAAGATTGCAAAGGTTACACGACGCCAATGCCAGCCAAACATCATCTTGGTCCTGACGACAATGGTAAAGAGTTCGATCAAAAGGTATATCGCTCCATGATTGGTTCTTTACTTTACCTATGTGCATCTAGGCCTGATATTATGCTTAGTGTTTGCATGTGTGCTCGATTCCAAGCGGCACCAAAGGAATCGCATCACTTAGCTATGAAGCGAATTCTTAGATATTTGGCTTACACCACAACACTCGGATTATGGTATCCAAAGGGCTCAAGGTTTGATCTGGTTGGATTCTCGGATGCTGATTATGCTGGTGACAAGGTGGATCACAAGTCTACATCACGCACATGTCATTTTCTTGGTCGATCACTTGTCTGTTGGTCTTCAAAGAAGGAGAATTGTGTATCACTCTCAACTGTTGAATCTGAATACATTGCTGCTGGATCCTGTTGTGCTCAGCTTCTATGGATGAAGCAAACTCTCAAGGACTATGGCATCAACCTGAAACAAGTACCTCTCTTCCGCGACAACGAAAGCGCCATCAAGATTGCCAACAATCCAGTTCAACACTCGAAGAGAAAGCACATTGAAATTCGTCATCATTTTCTCAGAGATCATGTCATGAAGAAAGATATTGACATCATTCACGTCAAAACTGAAGAACAACTGGCAGATATCTTCACAAAGCCCTTGGATGAGAAAAGGTTTTGCAAGTTACGGTGTGAGCTAAATATCTTGGAATCCTCAAATGTCCTGTGATCAGGCACACATCCTAACACTTATGCATGTTGATGACTTAGATGTGCAACACACTAAGTAAGGTATATCTTCAATCAATGAAGACTTACATTCTGAGTGTGAGTACATTAACATGGAATTTGACTTCGGAGCGCCACGATAATTGTGCGCCGTGTCTAGGTCTAATACTTCCTATACGGTGGGTAACGCCACCACAAAATTTCTCTGTTTGAAGTGTTTCACTCATGGTGTTACTTTTGCAAAGACTTCGCATTTGGTTTGTCTTCAGTTTCAATTTATCTTCATGATTTTCCGCGCTATGATGATTTGATTGCATATATATATACTATTGTTCTGTCCTCTACAACATTCACTTATAGCTATGTCTTCAAGTTGAATCTTTTTGAACTAAGTGAATGTGATTGGACCCTAACCTCTCTATGCTTTCTATCTCAAACTCTATCTGTCCAAATCATATGCATTCTATTGAAACTTTCGAATGTCTTCTCTGCGTCCTAGTCAGCAGAAGACACAGAGACAAACATCAAGTCCTATTTAAATGATTCATCTTTATTGTCGATATCCAGAGAAGCCGGAACAACCATCCGACAAACTTGGCGGGCGTGGGAACGTGGGACAACTCTAAGTATGTTGCATGCTTGCCACGTGTCCCACGGATGTGAATAGACAGGGGCACCTGCGTAATTGCGCTGTGCCGCACACCTACTTATAAATACGTGTCCCCTGCGGTAAGGAAAACCTTCTTCCACCTCTCCACCTCGTCAAAACCCTAGCACCACCGCTAGCTCTCGACGACGCCGGCGACGAAGCGCTTAGCTACCGCGACTTCTCCGATGCCGTCCTCACGCCGGCCGCGGCCATCGTCCTCTCCGCCGTCGCTGTAGGTGTCCTCCGTCACCAAGTTAGGGCACGATGGGCTGAACTGCTCAGTCTCCTATTCATCCCTTCTAGCAGTTCTTCGTGCGGTAATTATAACTCTATTTTTACCACCTTTTTGATCTTCATAGATTCATCCTTGAGGGAGTTACGGACTAGGGGGTGTCCGGATAGCCGAACTATCATCATCGGCCGGACTCCAAGACTATGAAGATACAAGATTGAAGACTTCATCCCGTGTCCGGATGGGACTTTCCTTGGCGTGGAAGGCAAGCTTGGTGATACGGATATGTAGATCTCCTACCATTGTAACCGACTCTGTGTAACCCTAGCCCTCTCCGGTGTCTATATAAACTAGATTGCTTTAGTCCGTAGGACGAACAACAATCATACCATAGGCTAGCTTCTAGGGTTTAGCCTCCTTGATCTCGTGGTAGATCTACTCTTGTAACACACATCATCAATATTAATCAAGCAGAATGTAGGGTTTTACCTCCATCAAGAGGGCCCGAACCTGGGTAAAACATCGTGTCCCTTGTCTCCTGTTACCATCCGCCTAGACGCACAGTTCGGGACCCCCTACCCGAGATCCGCCGGTTTTGACACCGACATTGGTGCTTTCATTGAGAGTTCCTCTGTGTCATCGCTGATAGGCTCGATGGCTTCTTCGATCGTGATCAACGACACAGTCCAGGGTGAGACCTTCCTCCCCGGACAGATCTTTGTATTCGGCGGCTTTGCACTGCGGGCCAATTCGCTTGGCCATCTAGAGCAGATCGAAAGCGACGCCCCTGGCCGTCAGGTCAGATTTGGAAGTTTGAACTTCACGGCCGACATCCGTGGGGACTTAATCCTCGATGGATTCGAGCCACAACCGAGCGTGCCGCACTGTCACGACGGGCATGATTTAGCTCTGCTGCCGGACAGTACCCTGGAGGCCGCACTCAAGCCCGCTCCGATCTTCAATTCGGAGCCGGCTGCGCAGATCGAGGACGGATGGCTAGACATCGCCTTGGGGGCTGCAACCTCTACGGCGATAGAGCCGAACACTGACCTTGTTCCTCATGAAGCTCGCGGCTCCGAGGTGCCGGACTCCTCGCCGGACTCCGAACCTCCCGCGCCCCCTCCGATCGAATCCGATTGGGCGCCGATGATGGAGTTCACCGCGGCGGACATCTTTCAACACTCACCTTTTGGCGACATCTTGAGTTCGCTGAAGTATCTCTCGTTATCAGGAGAGCCCTGGCCGGACTGTGGCCTGGGCGGTTGGGATGCGGACGACGAAGAAATTCAAAGCCCACCCACCACCCACTTGGTAGCCACTGTCGATGATCTAACCGACATGCTAGACTACGACTCCGAAGACATCAACAGTATGGACGACGATGCCGGAGACGACCAAGAACCAGCGCCTAATGGGCAATGGAAAGCCACCTCATCATATGACATATACATGGTGGATATCCCAAACAATGGGAATGGCAAAGGTGCAGCGGAGGATGACCCCTCCAAGAAACAGCCCAAGCGTCGGCGTCAGCGGCGCCGCTCTAAATCCCGCCACAGCAAGAATGAAGATTCTGGCACCGGAGATAATAATACACTGGACATTAGCGAAGACAACCCACTCCAGCAAGATGCAGCGCAGGAGGACGGAGACGCCAGCCCTCATGAGAGAGTGGCAGAAGAAGAGGTAGAGGACTACATGCCTCCCTCCGGAGACGAGGCAAGCCTCGACGACGATGAATTCGTCGTGCCTGAGGATCCCGTCGACCAAGAGCATTTTAAACGCAGGCTTATGGCCACGGCGAAGAGCCTCAAGAAAAAGTAGCAACAACTTAGAGCTGATCAAGATCTGCTAGCCGACAGATGGACTAAAGTCCTCGCGGCCGAAGAGCATGAGCTCTAACGCCCCTCCAAAAGCTACCCGAAACGCAAGCTGCTCCCCCGATTAGAGGAGGAGGTGTATGAACCCGCATCACCAGGAGACAATACGGCTGACCGACCACCCCGTGGTCGCGATAGAGAGGCCTCCAGGCCCTTCACTAGACCCGTACCCCAACATCACTCGAAAAGCACAACGCCACAGGGGAACGCTCCGGACTTGCGAGATATATTGGAGGATAGGGCAAGACAATCAAGATCGATCTATGGATCACGTGGGCACCGCATGATACGTGATGACAACCATCGCTCCGGACACAGTAAGTCCGGCCGGGCCGAACAAAACAGACAAAGCTCTTTTGAGCTCCGTCGCGATATCGCCCAGTACAGAGGCGCCGCACACCCTCTATGCTTCACAGATGAATTAATGGATCATCAAATCCCCGAAGGGTTTAAACCCGTGAATGTTGAATCTTACGATGGCACAACAGTCCCCGCGGTTTGGATCGAAGACTATCTCCTTCACATCCACATGGCCCGCGGTGACGATCTTCATGCCATCAAATATCTCCCCCACAAGCTTAAAGGACCAGCCCGACATTGGCTTAACAGCTTGCCAACAGAGTCAATTGGGAGTTGGGAAGACCTGGAAGCCGCATTTCTCGATAACTTCCAAGGCACGTATGTGCGACCACCAGACGCTGATGACCTAAGCCACATAATTCAGTAGCCAGACGAATCGGCCAGACAATTCTGGACACGATTCTTAACCAAGAAAAACCAAATCATCGACTATCCGGATGCAGAGGCCCTTGCAGCCTTCAAGCATAATATCCATGACAAGTGGCTTGCCCGGCACCTGGGACAGGAAAAGCCGAAATCCATGGCAGCCCTGACATCACTCATGACCCGCTTCTGCGCGGGCGAGGACAGCTGGCTAGCACGCAGCAACAACCTCAGCAAAAATTCTGGCAGTCTGGATATCAAGGACCGTAATGGCAGGCCACGTCGTAACAAAAACAAACGCCGCATTAACAGCGACAACAGTGAAGATACGGCAGTCAATGCCGGATTCAGAGGCTCTAAATTCGGTCAGCGGAAAAATCCATTCAAAAGAACTACTCCGGGTCCGTCCAATTTGGACCGAATACTCGACCGCTCGTGCCAGATAATGGCACCCCTGAAAAGCCAGCTAACCACACCAACAGGGACTGTTGGGTATTCAAGCAGGCAGGCAAGTTAATTTCCCAAAACAATGACAAGGGGTTGCGTAGCGATGACGAGGAAGAGACCCGACCGCCGAACAATAGAGGACAGAAGGGTTTCCCCCCACAGGTGCAGACGGTGAACATGATATACGCAACGCACATACCCAAAAGGGAGCGGAAGCATGCACTTAGGGATGTATACGCGATGGAGCCAGTTGCCCCGAAGTTCAATCCATGGTCCTCCTGCCCGATCACTTTTGACCGGAGGGACCAACCCACCAGCATCCGCCATGGCGGATTCACCGCATTGGTTCTAGACCCAATCCTCGATGGATTTCACCTCACCAGAGACCTGATGGACGGCGGCAGCAGCCTGAACTTGCTTTATCAGGACACGGTGCACTAAATGGGCATAGACCCCTCAAGGATTAAACCTACCAAGACGACCTTTAAAGGCGTCATACCAGGTGTAGAAGCCAATTGTACAGGCTCAGTTACACTGGAAGTGGTCTTCGGATCCCCGGATAACTTCCGAAGCGAGGAGTTAATCTTCGACATAGTCCCGTTCCGCAGCGGCTATCATGCCTTGCTCGGACATACTACGTTTGCAAAGTTCAACGCGGTGCCGCACTACGCATACCTCAAGCTCAAGATGTCAGGCCCTCGGGGAGTCATCACGGTCAACGGAAACACTGAACATTCTCTCCGAACGGAGGAACATACATCGGCTCTTACAGCAGAAGTACAATGCAGCCTCTTAGGGCAATTCTCGAGTCCGGCCGTTAAGCGGCCGGACATAGCTAAGCGCGCCCGGAGTAACCTACAACAAGACCACCTGGCATGTTCCGAGCACGTGTAGTAGTGCGGCCCCAACCCCAGCCCCTGTAAAACGTCAAGACAGGTCCTTCGCGTACACCATTACGCTCTGAAGATACCATGGGCATGGGGAGAGGGGCGCGACCACGATAGGCACAGACTGCGGCTCAACCACACTAGGGGCTCTCAAGTGTGTCGTTCTTTTTTTTCTTTCTTTTCTTTATTTTTATTTTTACCCACAGGACTCCATTCGTCAGAGGCCCTGTCCGGCAATAGACCTGTCGAACTCACGATGCAACAGCCAGGGAAGCAGAAAGGCTACAGCGAATATCCAGGTGGTCTCCATTACGAGCATTAAATCTGTTTTATGCACCATTCCGCAGCCTACCCCTGCAGGGGGACATGTTTAACGGTCCCATCCCTTGCTTATCGCACCATTTGTATCGTTCTGCACTTATAGTAGTTTTTCTTGAATAAGTAATGCAGCACCTTTTTGCTTCCAATTGCATTTCTCTTTTATACATATGTTCATTTATAACATTACGCATCCGTACGTTTTGGTACGGCTAAATACACCAGGGGCTTATGTTTCCCGCATCATGGTGTGATAAGTCCAAACACTTTCACAAGTGCGGCACCCCAAACTTATAGCACTATATGCATCGGCTCCGAATCATGTCTTGGGTCAATAGTTGGGTTTGCCCGGCTCCCATGTTTTGGTACCTTACGTTCCGTTGTATCGGCTAAGGTAGCACTGGGAGAACCACTGCGATTGCGCCCCAGTTGAGCTGGGTTAACGCCTCAGTGGAGAAAGCTAAAACTGACCGTCATGATGAGGCGAGAGCTGGTCGCTGTTCGAGAGGTTTTTGCGAGTCCTTAAAGACTTATGCCACTTAGAGTGAGGAGCCGGATTTTGTCCGGCCCAGGCGTGGATAGCGCCCCAAATTCGGCCTTCCGAAGACTAGGGCCTTCGCCAAAATTTAAAATTATAGAATTCTATGGCTAAGTGAGAGCGTTCAAGCATTACAAGTCCAGTTGCCTTGTTCGCTGTGTTGAGCGCCTCCCTAGATGGACCCAAAAATGGGAACCAGAGTGCTCAAGTTTATCCCGAAAACCCCAGCACTCGTGGCATGGGGGCTGAAGCCGATGACTTGCCATCTCTCAGATTTCATAAACAGCCGCACAGATGGTAATATTTAAAATTATCCAGCGTTGCTTAGCGCATATGAACTAAGTTTTCAGCGAACAAGATAACAAAATGCGAGTCTACTCAAAAATTACATCTTTGGAGCACTCCCCTGCAATAGTGCGGGCGCCCTTCAGTACACTCTTATAATACATCTCAGGCATGTGATGCTACGTTCCCTCTGGTGGTGGATCCGTCACAAGCTTCTGGGCATCCATCTTGCCCCAGTGCACCTTTGCGCGGGCAAGGGCCCGACGGGCACCCTGAATACAGGCGGAGTGCTTGATGACTTCAACCCACGGGCACGCATCCACCAACCGCCGCACCAGGCCGAAGTAGCTCCCAGGCTTGGCCTCCTTAGGCCACAGCCGAACTATGAGGCCCTTCATGGCCTGTTCGGCCGCCTTGTGGAGCTCGACCAGCTGCTTCAGCTGGTTGCTAAGGGGCACCGGATGTCCGGCCTCAGCATACTGAGACCAGAAGACCTTCTCCGTCGAGCTCCCCTCCTCGGCCTGATAGAATGCGGCAGCATCGGGCACGCTGCGAGGAAGATCTGCGAACGCTCCTGGAGAGCTCCAAATTCGGGTAAGCAACAGGTAATTAACACTCACATGCCTACTTTGCATGAAAAATTCCTTACCCGCTGCTATTTTCTTCACCGCCTCAACCTCCTGGAGGGCCTTGTAGGCTTCGGCCTTAGCGGCTTTGGCACTCTCAAGAGCCGTTGCAAGCTCAGACTCTCGAGTCTTCGAGTCACGCTCCAGGCTCTCATGTTTTTTCACGAGATCCTGGAGCTCTTGCTGCACCTCCGCCACCCGCGCCTCCTGCTTCTCTCGCTCCGTGTGCTCTGCGGCCGCATTGCGTTCAGCCGCGGCCACCGCCTCTTTCAGGGTCGCCACCTCGTTAGTGGCCCCTGCAATACCCATGTTATCCTTGTCATTCTTTTTGCAACCAAAATCCTTTTCCGTAAGGTACAATTTTAATAAGGTGTTACTCATCTTCCTTGTTCTCGAGCTGCTTCTTCGCACGGCCGAGTTTGTTCTCGGACCGCTCGAGGTTTTCCATCAAAGTATTGACCTCCGCAGTCATTACGGCAGAGGTTAGCAGCATAGCCTGCAATCACATATTGACATATTTATTATGACTCCTGAGTATATCTTTTTAGATCCTCAGTCCGGCTTTTCTTTCCGAACACCGAACCGAGCATCAGGGGCTACTGTCTATGCGTTACCATTTTATACATATCAAAATTCTTACCTCAAAGCCTGTTAGAAGGCTACTTCAGGCTTCGGTCAGCCCGCTCTTGGCGAGCTGCACCTTCTAAATCACCGCACTCATAACAGTGCGGTGTTCCTCTTTGATGGAGGCGCCGTTGAGCGCCTCCAGCAAATTATCCGGCACCTCCGGTTGGACAGAGGCAGCCGGCGTCACGGTCTTGCCCTTCTTGCGAAGGGGTCGCCCGCCGGACTCCGAAGCCACTATGGGTTCCGGGGCCGAGTCCGGTGCAAGGTCCGGGAGGTTGTCCTGCGACACTCCGGGGCCCTCTCCTCCTGGTGGGCCCCTTCCTGGGATCCCACCTCGGCATCGTTCGCGTCACGGGGGGTGGAGGCAGTCGGAAGAGAATCCATATCCGACGCACCTAAGGACCCGCTCGACGAAGTGGGAAGTTCATCCTTAGGCGGACTGCAGGGTTGTATACGGCATTAGAAAGACATTATGTGGCGGAAAATAAAAACCTTGAAGTTATTCGGGAGTCTGGATACTTACGATCTCACCAGGGGCTTGGCCCTTGGAGGCCAGTTCTCGTCGTCGTCACTGGCGTTGGCAGAGCAGTCCGGGGGAAGAGTTTTTCCCTTCTTGGACCCTTCGGCCTCCCTTGTTAGGGAGGCCTTCCTTTTCTTCCCTCCCCCCACTGGGGGAGAGGCTTTCTTCTTCTCCTCCTCGCCTTGGTGGGAGGAGTCGGCCTCGGATTCATCATCCGATAGCACCTGAAAACGGGAACTCTTCCGAGTCCCCGTGGCCTTCTTGTTGGCCTTCTTCTCCGGCACCACGTGTGGTGCCAGAGCCAGCAGCCCTGTTAGGCGGCCATCCGCTGGGTCCTCTGGTAATGGGGCCAGACAGATAGTCCGTTTGGCCTTCGCCAGCCAGTCCTGTCAAAGGTAAAGGGAGTTTAGATCCCGCATAGAGTCAAACTATGGAAAACAAATGGCAAAATCACTTACCTCGTCAGCTGGACGCTGCGAGCGGAATCCGCGATCTTCGGTAGCGGACGCGGGAGCCTCTGCGCCTTTGAACAGCACCTTCCAGACATCTTCGTATGTAGTGTCGAAGAGACCGCTCAGGGTCTGGTGTTGCGCAGGATCGAACTCCCACATGTTGAAGCCCCGTCGTTGGCACGGGAGAATCCGGCGGATGAGCATGACCTGGACTACGTTGACAAGCTTGAGCTTCTTGTCCACCAGCTTTTGGATGCAGGCTTGAGCATCGCCCCAGCTCTGGCCACTCTCTTTCCAGGAGGCGAGCCGTGTGGGGATGCCGGATCTGAATTCGGGGGCCGCTGCCCAATCAGGGTCACGCGGCTCGGTGATGTAGAACCACCCTGATTGCCACCCCTTGATGGTTTCCACAAAAGTGCCCTCCAGCCACGTAACGTGGGACATCCTTCCCACCATGGCGCCTCCGCACTCCGCTTGGCTGCCCTTCACAACCTTCGGCTTGACAAGCCGAAGGGGGGCTGGATGCAGAGGAAGGCCTCGCACACGACGATAAACGTCGAGATATTGAGGATGAAATTCGGGGCCAGATCATGGAAATCTAGGCCGTAGTAGAACATGAGCCCCCGGACGAAGGGATGAAGTGGGAAGCCCAGTCCGCGGAGGAAATGGGGAAGAAATACTACCCTCTCATGGGGCCTGGGGGTGGGGATCAGCTCTCCCTCGTCGGGGAGCCAGTGCGCGATGTCGCTGGACAAATATCCGGCGTCGCGTAGCTTATGGATCTACCCCTCCGTGACGGAGGAGGCCATCCACTTGCCTCCCGCTCCGGACATAGTTGGAGAAGGTTGAGGTGAGAAGTGCGGACTTGGGTGCTGGAGCTCGAGTTCGCGGAGATGGATAAGCCAAGGAGGAAGAAGGCGCAGGTAAAAGGGTTGGATCTTTATCCCCTTATATGGGCGGACGGAAACATGTGTCCCCACCGGCCTGATAGAACTCTCTTAACCCCCAAGCGCCGCAATTAATAGCGCGGTTGGGTTACCCACGTCCGTATTAATGGGAATCCCGGAATAAGGGGACTGCTTCGACAAGACGTGCCAAGGAAACCGCTTCGCAAAATGCACTGAGGTGGTATAATAAAAACAAATCAAGTAAAGGCTTGGTAATGGTGTGACGTCACGCCACAAAATACGTCAGCAGATTGAACTTGTGTAATATTATTCTCTCTACGGTGGTACGTGGAATTTATTTTTGCAGAGCCGGACACTATCCTGATGTTCACAATCTTCTATAAATTATTAGGAGGAAGAACCTGCCTTGCAATGCCGAAGACAACATGCGTGCCGGACTCGTCATCATTGAAGCCTGGATCAGGGGCTACTGAGGGAGTTCTGGACTAGGGGGTGTCCGGATATCCGGTCTACAAGACTATGAAGATACAAGATTGAAGACTTTGTCCCGTGTCCGGATGGGACTTTCCTTGGCGTGGAAGGCAAGCTTGGCGATACGGATATGTGGATCTCCTACCATTGTAACCGACTCTGTGTAACCCTAGCCCTCTCCAGTGTCTATATAAACCGGATGGCTTTAGTCCGTAGGACGAACAACAATCATACCATAGGCTAGCTTCTAGGGATTAGCCTCCTTGATCTCGTGGTAGATCTACTCTTGTAACACACATCATCAATATTAATCAAGCAGGATGTAGGGTTTTACCTCCATCAAGAGGGCCCGAACCTGGGTAAAACATCGTGTCCCTTGTCTCTTGTTACCATCCGCCTAGACGCACAGTTCGGGACCCCTACCCGAGATCCGCCGGTTTTGACACCGACAATACTATTTACCGAAAGTGGTTTCTACCTACTCAATGTTATATCTATTCTATCTGCATCTCATAATGCCTAGTCTATTCACTTAAATTTCCTATCTAGTTTGATTCTTCACTTGTACTTATTCATGGATTGGTACAAATCTGGAACGACCTCACCTCATATAAGTGAATGTCTTCGCATCATGAGGTCAATGTCTTCAAACTGATTTATCTTCAAAATCTTCTGAGAATGCATATGACCTCTTCCCCTTCCCTCGCATCTCTAATGCTATCATAGGTACATGTCCGTGGGAGAATCCCTAGGTTCTCATAGTCTGCATTCGTTTGCAGAATTCTTACAGCAACACATTGATTCTCCTGAAGCCAGCTCCTGTCTGACCAGCAAGCGAAAGCGTTTGAAGCCTTTGAACATATTGAAACCGTTCAGTTTGAAGTTCATGGCTACGGAGAAATCTGTCAGGAAGGGTGGCCGACAGCGTCGTGGGGGAACTTCAAAGGATCTGCGTGATGATCTTGCAGAAATATATAAAACAGATCCTAAAGAAGATTACAGTCAGCGCAAGACTCGAATCCAATGGATTCGACACTATTGGGCTGAACAGTGGTACAAGTACAAGTTCGTCACCTAGGAGTATGCAGAGAAGAATGCAATCAAGAGTCCTTGGGGTGATATTCTCTATCGAGGCCTTCCCCCCAAGAACAAAGCTGAAGCCATTGCGCAAGAATTCTATCCTTGCATGGTCCGTGGACCACAGCCTGAAGAAGCCGACCCATCATCATTGCTCTGGTGTCGTGACGACAACCTCTTCAAGTGCAACTTCCAATTTGCTAAGGCTTCGGCAAAGGAAAACAAGAAGTCATGGGGATTCGACTTCAATCATGGCCTCTCTGCTCCCCGTGAGGATGGCACACGTGAAGCTGAAGAGAATAGAATTGGCCCCTTTGCAAACCTTGATGGCCTCATCTCCTACATCTTGGTACAAGGTGCCAAAGTGGATCATTCTGACAATGATGCTGATTCTGATGAAGCCCCAGCTCCTACTCCAAGGCCGCAGAAGCCAAAGAAGATTAAGGCTTCATCATCAGCTGCTCCTCCAAAAGCTTCTCGTGTGAAGCCACTGTCCACTACACCTCCTGAAGTCAGTGTGCAGTCCGAAGATCTTTCCCGCATCTCCGAGAAGACGGAGAAGAAAAAGAAAATCGTCAAGAGAACTGATCAGGCTCTGACTCCTGCTGCTATTCTGCATGAAGAGCCCATTGATCTGTCCAGTGATGAAGATCTTGCAGATGATGCTCTTGAGCAACTGATCAAGAGCAAGGAAGAAGCAGAGATCTTCAACAACTTGCCTCTCTTTGATGTGGCCATTCTCCGTAACTTCATTGATGAATGGTTCGACACACCAAATCTCAACTTTGAAGATTTGCTGCTTCCCATTGGCCTCAGCGTCTCTTTCAATGGCGCCATTGCTTCTGAGCTAGCTCTTGCTCAGCGCATCGTTGAGCTGAAGAACAAAATTGATTATGAGAAGGCTCAATTCAAGAAGCATGTGGCGAAGCTCAATGTTCAAGACGTCAGAAACTTCAAGGTCATGCTGCATGAGCTTAAAGAAGCTTTTCTGAAGAAGCGCCAAGAAGCTCAAGGCTCTCGTGAGCGCATGAAGAGTTTGGCTGATAAGTGTGTGCTTGCCTACAATGAGGCTGAGAAGCGCAAGTCACTTAGCCGTCCTGGCATTGACCCCAGGATGGCTGCAAAGAAAAAGAAGAAGCTTCCTGCTGACCAGCCTGCAACTTCAAGCCAAGAAGCCCCTCGCATTATCTTCCCAAGCAGCATGACTGGCTCGAAGCCAAAGGTCACCACAACCGCTTCAGAACAGAAGAAGACGAGGGCAGCTCCAAGAAGAAGCGCAAGACCAAGAAGAATCGGGCACCTCCCACAGAGCCCCTTGTTGTTGAACCCATCTCAGTGGTTCGTCCTGCATCCACTACCCAAGAACTTCACATGACTGTTCATGAGCCTGCTTCCATAGAGGCTCCTGAAGCTGAAGAGATTCCAGCAGTTGATCCCACCGCTGCTGAAGACATTGGTCATCATGACAATGTTGAAGATGATGAAGTTCTTCCTCAAATTGAATATAATGTGGTATCATCGCCTGTTCATACGAATAGCGAAATCATCAGCATTGGTCGTCCTCTGACGCCAATTGCTCAGGATGCTTCATGGGCTGATCGCCCGCAAGAACAAGACTCCCCCAGCACTCCCCAACAACAACAAACCACACCATCCGTACAAGTTGAATAGGATGAGGGCCTGCCCACTCCATCTCCAAAAGCGTCGCCTGTACTACAAAGGCTTCGCAAAGGACCAAGGCCTCAAGCCCCTCTTCCGAGCGTTCCAGAAGGAGAAGTGTACCATCAACCCGTTGCACGTCAAGTGTTTTCAGAAGCCACTCCTGCTGTGAATGTCTCTGCGTATGAAGCACCAGCTGCTGAAGACAATCCGGCTGCATCAGCCGATGATGAACGTCAAGAAGAATGTGTCCCTACTCCCCCATTCCAGAAGAAGAAGTTCATGAAGTGAACGTGTCTGTGCCTAACCCTCCAACTCAGCAAGTGGATGTTGAAAATGTTGAAGCTGCCACCACCAACGACAATGAAGCCGATGACCTTGTCATGGCTGATGCTTATGTGGAGCTTGAACCAACCAGTGTGCCTGAAGCTAATGAGGCCACTGCACCTGAAGCTAATGAGGCAACTGCTCCTGAAGCACCTGTAGTGCAGCCTGAAGCCTCAGCTGTTGCCCCTACTCCAGTTCCGCCACCAAGGCCCCATACAGTTGAGCAAGCATACAGCCATGGCCAGCTAACCACTGTTCGATGGCCCATTCTGGTACCTCCGCCTACTGCCACTGGACCTCAATTTGATTATCATGTTGAGCATAGGCCTCAGGTCGAGAAGCCCAAGCCAAGACTGCCAAGGTTTCTAGGTAGTACAAACTCACCAGGGTCCTTCAATGCAAATGGCTTCAAAAGCCACAATACCTTCTTTGACAGCGCCAAGAACCTTTACTCAAAGCCAAGGATATCATCATATCGGTTCTGGAGCTATCAGCAGAGAAGCTATTACTCCTGTGTTCTATATGATCAAGGGCGCATTTTCCCTCATATGCGCCTTGACAATGAAGCCATTGCTGGACTGTCGTGCTTAGAAGAAGCACTTGATTGCTTTCGTGATGCTGGACTGCTCAGTTTTGTCACAGATAAGGAACATTGGAATGAAGAGCTATTGCTTCAATTCTATGCTACACTCCACATTCGCGGTTTATAACAGAGATACGAAGACATGGGTTCTCGAGTGGATGACAGGAAATGTTCATCATGAAGCCAAAGCTCTCGACATCATTGAGCTTACAGACCTATCCACTCCCGGAGAACTCTATGAACCTGGTTGTCAGAATCACCGCAATGCTCTGGAAAGCATCTTCCATAAGCCTGAACCCAATATGAGCCAGATGTTGAGCATGATGAAGCCTTTGCCACATGATATCCAAAAGAGTTCTTTGTTGATGACCTTGAGTATCTGCCACGCGCCATATATCACATCATCAGGCGGACTCTATGGCCTATCAAAGGACATTCATCAGCTGCAAAACTCGAAGGAGCCATGAAGACATTGGTCTTTTACATCCTCAATGGCATCAGCTTCAATGCGCAAGATTTCTTCATCAGGCAACTGGTTGCATCTCGATCTGATCTGTTTGGTCTGAAGTTTTATGCTCCATGGGTCATGCGCCTCATCAAGCAACACTCTGCTATCAACTATCAACCATCTGCTCGCAATCATGTGATCTTCCTACCAGAGGTTGATATGTGAGTTGAAGCCATATACTCTGACCCTGCCAAGAAGCCTCTTTGTCTTCAGAATGCCAAGCACCAAAGCTTCACTCAACCCATTGAAGGTGTTCAAGCAGCAACATGAATCCATCCATTGGCTGGAAATACTCGTCTGCCTCATCGAGCACCTACTGAACCACTGAAAGCACCATTGCCCAAAGGCCTCGGAAGCATTCTCGCGTTCTCAATGACCGAGAACTTCTTGTGGCCTTTCATAGGAAACAGGATAAACATCACTTTTGGCTCAAAAGACAGATGCAAAGCCTCTTGGTGGATGGCAATCGCATTCGTAACCTTGCCACCAAGAATGCCTTTGTTGCTCATCAAACTTGCCGGCGATCATGGAATAGCCTGACCCTGCTTAGTGCTGAAGCAGATCTTCAAGACGATGGCTTCAATGAAAGATTCCAGTTTGACCCCACTCCTCCACGGAATGCTGTCCTACGAAGAACTCCATCTCTTGAAGATTCTGAATATTCTTCCTCCGCGGCAACTGTCAATGCCAGAGTGATCGATGACGAAGATGATGCTACTTCACCACCTCCTACTTCTTCACGCATCAACACTGCGCCAAGTTCGTCTGCACCGCCAAACGACAATGACAACCTTGCTGCTTCAACTACTTCTCCTGAGGACGAGTAGATGCTCTATGTCTTCAAACCATTTCGGTCATTACTGACAACAGGGGGAGAAGCGTATGCGTTTTATAGTCTTCAAGCGGGTTCATAAGGGCGGTTGCTTTATATTTTTGCCTAGTGCTTACAACTCTTGCCTTTGATACACTTCAATCTTTGAGTTGTAACACTTAAACTTGATGGTCGTCTGCTACTTAGTTGCGTTTCCACGTGCGATGATAACTTCCGCACTTAGCTCATTCTGCAGATGTCCATTTTTCATTATGCATGTCATTCTCTTAGCTATATCATTTTATGCATGATGAATTATCTTCATAAGTTGAAGAGGATCTCCACAAGTACAACCTGCCATGTGCATTTGCATTCCAAAAGCAAATTATTTATGTGCACATCTTCAGGGGGAGCCCTTGCCACTTATGAAGACAATACGCTATCCCTTACAATTTCACATACTTCTTTCCCGTTGAAAACTTCAACCAGTTTGTCATCAATCACCAAAAACGGGGAGATTGTAAGTGCATCTAGTGCCACCCCTAGTTGGTTTTGGAGTATTGACGACAAAGTTGGTTGAGGGACTAATGCGTTGGTGAGAATTGCAGGATAACGCAGGTAGTGTCCCTCATTAATTCGGTTTACCTGCCGGAGATGACCCCTAAAAATGTATGAAGACATTGAAGACAATGGTAGTATGAGAAGATATTCATATTGAAGACTATGACATGAGAAGACATTGCGTGAAGACTATGGAGCGTGAAGACTGTGTGGTTTCGTTGTTTCCTTTTCTTCTTTGTTGAGTCATAGGAACCACCGTACTATTAAGTGGGGTCCAAGTGAACTAAGTCAGAGTGACTGAAGTGATGCTCAACCCAAATCCTATGTCTTCGAGCGAAGACAATGAGAGCAAATCCTATCCAGAGCTGGATGAGTCAGCTTTGCTTGTAGCCCAAGTAAAGTTGCCATGTGTGTTTGAAATATGACCGTTGGAAGACGTGTCAGTTCCTTCGTGACACAGGGTCATTTCGGACAAATCAGGTTGGGTTGCCTTGTGGCTATAAATAGCCCACCCCCTACACCATAAATTGGTGACTGCTCAGAGTTAGTTTACGGCTTTTGTCGTTTTGAGAGCAACACCTCGAAGCCTTTGAGAGAGAAATCCTTGCGAGGACAAAGCCCAAACACCCAGAGCCAAAGAGTGTTTGGCATCACTAAAGTCTTTCTGTCTATGTGACCTGAAGACTTATTACACTTGAGGACTGTGTATCCTCCAGCCGGTTAGGCGTCGCGTTCTGAGCATCCAAGAGTCATTGTGGATTGCCGGGTGAACAAAGTCTGTGAAGGTTTGGAAGTCTACCTTGAAGACTTACCAGAGTGATTGGGCGAGGACTAAGTGTCCTTAGCTCAAGGGGAATAAGGTGAAGACACGGTCTTCTGAGTTGACTCTCAGCCCCCCTAACCAGACGTACAATTGTCACAACAACTGGAACTTGTCCAACAAATCCTGTGTCTTCAACAAGTGACTGGTTCTATCTCTTCCCTCCTTTAGTTTGAGTTTGTCTTCGTGAAGTCGTTGCTTATCTGTCTTATCTGATTGACTTCATTGCTTGACTACTATTGTTGATTGGCTTCATACTATCTTCCATCCTGATCCTACTACCTAGCTGCTATTAGTATTCGTATGTTAACGCTATTGCATTGACTATGGCTTGCTTGTTGTAGTTTATCTTCCGCTGCATATCAATTAGGTCATTTCTATTGTTTGTCTTCAAAACTTCCACGTTTTGAAGACTTTGATAAAAATCGCCTATTCACCCCCCTCTAGTCGATAGCTAGCACTTTCACTATCTCATCATCCTTTTGTCAACGGAGTTCTTCATGGTGGTTCTTCATGGTTTAATTAATTCTTCAAGTTTTCATCAAGATTCTTGTAGGCGAAGCTCAAGTATCCTTTGTTTCTCGCATCTCGAAGTGCAATTAATTCTTCCTTTTCTTCTGAAGCGGAGTTTTGCATTTATTCGTTCTTCTCAACTATCCAATCATTTCCGTTTGTGGCCGGTTATCACCTTATGATCTTGAGATGTTACCTATAACTCCACAACAAGCTTATTCTTTTGTTGTTGATTTTCTCAACAACTCCATTCAATCCTTCCTTCTAAGTTCTTTTCATTCAATGCTTTCAATTCTTCCAGAGGCATTGCATTGTTCATCTCGTCAAGTGCCATCTCATTGGGTGAAGTTCATGTTCTATTCTATCCATGTTCAGTCAGAGTGCTGCCTAAATCCTTTCAGTCTGATTCGTTTCTTATCTCGTTCTAACCGGAGTGGTTTCATAGTCTATCTGATTCCGTAAGCTTTCGATTCTCGTCGTTCCTCTCTTCTTCTCGAATGCTCTCTATTCCTTGCCTCTTCTCTTGAGTTCTTGTTTCACCTCATCCCTTTTCCCTTCCGTCTCGGTCCTAAGATCTCGGGACGAGATCTCTTGTTAGTGGAGGAGTGTTGTAACGCCCCGGATTCGATGCGCCAGGTGTCTGCCTGTTATTCATCGTTTTTGCCATGTCTTTTGCTTGCGTGTTGCATATTGTCATGTCATCATGTGCATTTCATTTTGCATACGTGTTCGTTTCTGGCATCCGAGCATTTTCCCCGTTGTTTGTTTTGCAATCCGGCACTCCTATGCCCTCCGGCATTCCCCTTTTGTCTCCTGTTGTGTGCGGGTGTTAAACTTTCTCGGAGTGGCCCGAGGTTTGCCAAGCGGCCTTGGTATAGCACCGTAGACCGCCTGTCAAGTTTCGTGCCATTTAGAGGTCGTTTGATACTCCACGGTTAACCGGGGAACCGAAAAGGCCTCGTGTGTGTTGCAGCCCAACACCCTTCCAAACTGGCCCAAAACCCAACTAAGTCCCTTCCATGCTCTCGGTCGTTCGATCACGATCGCGTGGCCGAAAACCGCTCCTCATTTGGACTCTCCTAGCTCCCTCTACCTATAAAAATGTGCCCCTCCCGGATTTTTCGCGCAGTCCAAACCCTAGCCAACTCCTCCCCACCGCCGGACATGTCCGCCTCCGCGCCGGACGTGTCCACCGCCGCCAGCCACGTCGGGCCGACCAATGGCACGCTGCCACGTCACCCCGCCACGCGCCTCCGCCAACCGCTCGTCGCCACGTCGCCCGCGCCTGCGTCCGCCTTCGCCGCCGGCCCGCGGAGCCCA
>NC_041381.1:106868477-106955051 GCF_002162155.2 Triticum dicoccoides | reverse complement strand
GAGGCCAGGCCTTCGCCGCCCGTCGCCGCGGGCACCTCGTCCGGTGCCGCCCCTCGCCGGCCCCGCGCCTCCCCGTCGTCCGCGTCGTCGCCGGAGTTCGCCCTCGCCGGAGCTCCGGCCGGATCCGAGGGAGTGGATCAGATCCACCACTCCCTCCATCCAAACGCGTTTCCCCCACGCCCGGATCTCTCCGTCCCGCACGACCACGTCCAGTTTCAGAGGTTGTATTTCCACCAAGTCCCCGAGATATTTTGCATAATGTTGCCATGTTCATCGCATCATATCTCTGCATCCGTAGCTCCGTTTCGTGCATGTAATATGTCGATTGTTCATATCAACGAGTACTTCATTTAATTCCATTGCATCATGTTCATTTGAGCTCATCTTGATGCCTGAATCACCGTTGCAAGAGTGCTATATGATGTTGTCTGTTGTCTATTAATAGAACGTCCTCATTTGTCATTTTTGCCATGATTGATGCGTGCATCCTATGAGGTTGATGTCTACATGTGTTTTGAACTATGTCATGTCTTCTTTACAGAGGTGCTTACAATGTATTTTTGTGATCAATGTGGTGACTAGCACAACCATGCAAACTAGGCTTCGTGATGTTTCTGATTTTAGTCCCTGTTCTGCTGTTATTTTGATGCGATGTAAACTTGATTCTACAGACAGATCCATGCATAATTTGAGATACTTCAGTAAGGGTGTTTTGAACATATGGTTATGCTCTATCCATTCATGTCCCTGTTTGCAATAATGGAGTAGTCTAGCATGTAATTTTCGTGCTCTACTTTTGCTCCAAAATGTTTCCTGGCAGATTGTTTACATGTTATTCAATTTTGCCAAGGTTGTTGTAGTTGATCCTTGCATGCTATGAACTTGTTCTTGCCTTGGTTTGTTTCATAAACATGTCTTCTTGGTTATTATATGCTTATCTTGTCATGCAATGACTTGTGGTGAGTGAATCAAGCTTGTTAAGTAGTGTACTTGTTGTTACTGTTTTGCTAGGCTGAATCAGTTATTTCGTGATGCTATGTAAACCTGCTTCTACAAATCATTCTATGCATAATATGGAGATGTTCACTAAGGGTGTTTTTTTATACATGTTATGCTCTATCCATCCATGCCCCTGGTTGCAATTATATCCTGCTGTAGCTTGTTGTAATCTTGCTCCAAACTTGCTAAATAATGTTGTTGTTAGCCTGTTAACATTAAGTTCAGTTTTGCCATCTGTTTTGCTAGTGATCCATGCCCCCTATGAACTTTCTCTTGCCATGCTTAGCTTCATAAACATGCCTTCTTACTGTTGGTTGCATTGCCATGCCATTTATTGCTTTGTGGTGAGTGGTACAAGCTCACCAACATGCCTACTTATCGTTGTTCCTGCCATGTTTAAATCTGTAATATAACTTGCCATGTTTACATGGGTGCCATCATATTTTCTGCTCCTTTTGGGCTCATGGTCAGTAAGTGACTTTTGTTCTATGCTTTTAGTATATTCATGTCATGCCTTTGTTTGCCATGATAAGTTCCTGTAACATGTTGTTTGATAGCTCTGAACATTGCAACCTGATGTTATTTTCTGCAAAGTCTGAACTGTCATTATTTGCAATCTTGCCATGTGTGTTTGAGCATGTTCTAATGATTTCTAGAGATAGCTCAGTGTTCATGTTTTGTTATGCTTTACCTGTACATCATGTCCATGCCTTTTGTTCTCATGTTGGGGTGCTGTAGCATGTTGTTTTGATGCTTGCAAGATGCCTAGTTGCTGTTTTGGACAGCTTGTCCTTTAAACTTGTTTCATGTGTGTGGGTTGCACCGTTGCTCCGTTTTGAGTGTGCTCTATATGAAACTTGCTTAGAATTGCATGTAGTTTCATATTATAATGTTGCATCCTTGTTTTGAGGTGTTTTCTTGATGTTTGTATGCATTTTGCATCAATGCCATGTTTAACTTGTTTTGCTCATATCTTCTAGGCCGTAGCTCCGAACTAAATGAACTTTATATGTAACTTGACTAGAATCTCGTGTAGATCATCTTGGTGCATCTTAACTTGCTGTTTAACAACTTCAACATAAGGTTTATTCAGATCTGGACCAATTTCGGAATTTGCATATGAGGACTTACCGGAATTGTTATATGTTGTTTCCGGCCTCATTTAAACTTGCCTTGATGTGTTGCTCTTGTTTGCATCATCTCTTGCCATGAGTAGCTTCATGTAGCTTTGTCATGCATCATGCTTGTTGTGCATCATGCCTTGTTCATGTGTGGTGTGTTTACCATGTTGTGTGCTTCTTTCCGATAGTTCCTGTTTCGTTGCGATTGTGAGGATTCGTTCGTCTACGCTTGGTTCGTCTTCGTGGATTCATCTTCTTCATGGACTCAATCTTCTTCCTTGCGGGATTCCAGGCAAGAAGACCGCTACCCTGGATCTCACTACTATCATTGTTATGCTAGTTGCTTCGTTCTATCGCTATGCTGCGCTACCTATCACATGTTTATCAAGCCTCCCAATTGCCATGAACCTCTAACCTTTGACACCCTTCCTAGCAAACCGTTGCTTGGCTATGTTACCGCTTTGCTCAGCCCTCTTATAGCGTTTCTAGTTGCAGGTGAAGTTGAAGATTACTCCATGGTGGACAAGATTTTGTTGGGATATCACAATATCTCTTATATATTTAATGCATCTATATACTTGGTAAAGGGTGGAAGACTCGGCCTTATGCCTGGTGTTTTGTTCCACTCTTGCCGCCCTAGTTTCCGTCATATCGGTATTATGTTCCCGGATTTTGCATTCCTAACGCGGTTGGGTGATTTATGGGACCCCCTTGACAGTTCGCTTTGAATAAAACTCCTCCAGCAAGGCCCAACATTGGTTTTACCATTTGCCTCACCACCACCTACTTTTTCCCTTGGGAGTCGCTCTCTCGAGGGTCATTTTATTTTGGCCCCCCGGGTGAGTGCTTGTCTAAGTGTTGGTCCAAACTGAGCTGCCTGCGGGGCCACCTCGGGGAAACTCGAAGTCTGGTTTTACTCATAGCTAGTCTCATCCGGTGTTGCCCTGAGAACGAGATATGTGCAGCTCCTATCGGGATTGTCGGCGCATCGGGCGGCTTTGCTGGTCTTGGTTTACCATTGTTGAAATGTCTTGTAAACTGGGATTCCGAGCCTGATCGGGTCTTCCTGGGAGAAGGTATATCCTTCGTTGATCACGAGAGCTTGTCATGGGCTAAGTTGGGACACCCCTGTAGGGTTTAAACTTTTGAAAGCCGTGCCCGCGGTTATGGGCAGATGGGAATTTGTTAATGTCCGGTTGTAGATAACTTGACACCTTATCCGAATTAAAACGCATCAACAGTGTGTGTAGCCGTGATGGTCTCTTTTCGGCGGAGTCCGGGAAGTGAACACGGTTTTTGGGTTATGTTTGACGTAAGTAGGAGTTCAGGATCACTTCTTGATCATTGCTGGCTTCACGACCGTTCCTTTTGCCCTCTTCTCGCTCTTATTTGCGTATGTTAGCCACCATATATGCTTACTCGCGGCTGCAGCCTCACCACTTTACCCCTTCCTTTCCCTTTAAGCTTTGCTAGTTTTGATACCCATGGTAATGGGATTGTTGAGTCCTCGTGGCTCACAGATTACTAAAACAACAGTTGCAGGTACAGGTTATGCGATGATCTTGATGGGAGAGCGATGTTACTTGTTTGGGAGTTCTTCTTCTGCTTCTTCTTCTACCAGGGGATAGGTTCCAGGTCGGCAGCCTGGGCTAGCAGGGTGGATGTCGTTTGATTTTCTGTTTGTGTTTCATCCGTAGTCGGATGATGCTCTAATGTATTGTGATGTTGTATTTGGTGGCATTGTATGCCTCTTGTATGTATCCCCATCTATTATCAAATGTTCATGTAATGATATCCACCTTGCAAAAGCGTTTCAATATGCGGGTCTATCCTTGGTGGGACCTTCGAGTTCCTTTTGGATAGGGTCGCATATTGGGCGTGATACCGGAGGAGTGCACAAATAACTTTTTATCATATCAAACGCTTCTTGCTGTTTTGCCCCCAAGTAAAATTGGCATCGTCCTTTAACCGAAGGATGGGAGTGAATGCATCAACCTTTCCTGACAAGTTGGCTATGAATCTCCTTAAATAATTGACTTTGCCAAGGAACATTTGCATATCTCTCTTGCATGTTGGAGCCTCCACCTTTTGTATAGCTTCTATCTTTTTGGGATCAATTTCTATGCCATCTTGATGAATAATGAAACCCAAAAACTTTCCAGCCGATACACCAAAATTACACTTCAAAGGATTCATCTTTAGTCCATACTTTTTCATTCTCTCAAAAGCTAAGCGCAAATCGGCTAGATGGGATTTAAAAGCATCCGATTTGACAGCAATATCATCAATATAAACCTCAAGTATAATACCAATTAAATAATGAAAAATGAAATTCATAGCCCTTTGATACGTGGCACCAGCTTTTTTTAATCCGAAGGTCATCACTGTCCACTCAAATAAACCAAGGAAACTGGGACATCGAAAAGCTGTTTTGGACATGTCCTCTTCGGCCATAAAAATCTTGTTATAACCTGCATTACCATCAAGAAAGCTAATGACCTTATGTCTAGAAGCATCACTAATAAGCATATCGGCTATTGGCATAGGATACTCATCTTTAGGTGTAGCTATATTCAAATCTCTGAAATCAATGCACACCCTCAACTTGCCAGAGCCTTTCTTCTCCACTAGTACAATGTTAGAAATCCACTCGGCATACCTGCAAGGTTTTATAAAATTAGCTTTAAGCAAACGACCGATCTCTTCCTTAATCCGGTCATACGTTTTTGGATTAAACTTTCTGGCAGATTGCTTGTATGGTCTAAAACCCGCCTTTATAGGTAACCGATGCTCCACTATCTGTCGGCTTAAAACTGGCATCTCCTGATATTCCCATGCAAAGCAACAAACATATTCTTTTAATAGCTCGATCAACTTAGCCTTGTGATCAGCTCTTAAATTTTCATTTACAAATGTCGGCCTAGGAATTGAACCATCTCCTATATCTATCTCTTCTAATGGATCGGCCGATGTAAGACCTTGTCCTAATTTATCCATATCATCTAACTCTTCTATATAACACGCTTTTGTAACCACTCTGAGTTAGGATCCATTTACATAACTTGGAGCCGATTATCGCCAACTGGCTTCAAAGAAACAGGCACGAAACCAATTTTTGAGGCGCTAAGAAAATCATATTCTGATAAGTCGCGCCCCATCAAGCAAGTAGCATTAGGATGTTGCCAATCCACCGATGCATCAGCCAAAGCAACACAAGCCGAATTATCCGCATGAATGACTTCTACTTCATCATTAACCAAATGAATTAAAAACTGGTGCATAGTAGATGGCACGCATTGGTTTGCATGAACGCAGTCGCGACCTAATATCACATTGTTGTTACCATGCACCTCGGTGACAAAGAATGCGGTAGCCAAAGTTTTGCTTCCCACTGTGAGCTCCACATACTACACCTTTGGCTTCAGTTTTCTATTTTCCTTCAAATCCATTAAGCACCATGTTGGTCTTTTTTAACTCTTCATCACGCAGCCCCAATTTTTTGAACACCGAATATGGCATAAGATTCATCACAGCACCACCATCGACAAGCATTCTAGCAACCGGCGATCCATAATATGACCTTTAAGGAACAATGGCTTCAAGTGCGTCACCGGTTCTTTGGGCTTCTCGAATATAGCATTTTTAGGACCAAAATCTAGCTGAGCTACTTCCCCTTCTTCATCTATAGCACGAAATTCAGCGGGTAAGTAATACACCATATTAATATCCATACCTTCATGAACCGGTGTAGACTCATAATCAAGCATTTCATCTTCTTCCTCAAGCATATACACTGACTCTAAAATATCTCCTAGTGAAGAGGAAGTAGTAGGAAAAGTGGACGATGTAATAGTAGCCGCATCGTCCACCGTTCGTGGTGTAGGTGTTGCTATGATCAACACAGAAGCTGCCATGTTTTCCTTTTGCTTTGGCCTCCACACTTGTTTTGGGGGCACCATGGGACGGCTTTCATTGAATAATTTATCCCTTAGCTTTCCTGCTTCTTGTTCCTCCTTCTCATGACTCCTCATGCGCTGGAATCTCCTTTTTTTGCGCCTTGGTCAAACCGGAAGGACACCACTTAGGCTGAGTATATTTTGGATCCCTCTACTTGGCCTTGTTTGTTCTAGATTCATGATCATTAGCCATGGGGCCTTGCTGGACCGCAGCCACATCTTTAATAGAATCAACCAGATTATCAACAATAATCGGCTCTTTCTTTATTAATTCTTTAGTGCCTATCATAATAGTTTCACCATTAGTATTGTTCTCCTTTTGCTTGCTAGGCTCTGAAATTTCAGCACTTGGTGATTTGGCATGCCACACTTGCTTGCTGACCCTTTTTTATTATCTTGCATTGGCCGATTGACACCATTGTTCAAACGGCATTGCGTGGGATAAGAAAGCCTCTCATGAATGGGCCTCCTTGGTTCTTCCCAACCCAGATGAAAAACATAAGGGGCCATTGGGGGTTACCCCCATCCTCCATTGAAGTCTCCCATGTAGTATGGCGCATAGGAGGGTGGTGCCATCCGTAGTCCCGGTACCCATGACCCATATGGCCTTGCATGATGCGGAAATTCTTCCCGAGCAGGTGACCTTGAGCACTTCAAATTTGATGACCGGTTAGAGCTAGAACCGGCTGCTTGATTGGCATACTTGGACAACAACATATCAAAAGTTGGCTTGATTTTCTTGCGTTGCACTTTAGCTTCATTCGTCTTCCACTTGCCAACTGAGGAAGTCCTGGATTAGGGGGTATCCAGACAGCTGACTATATACTTTGGCCGGACTGTTGGACCATGAAGATACAACACTCAAGACAAGCTTGGCGATCCGTATATTATATTTCCTTCTTTGTAACCGACTCCATGTAAACCCTAACCCTCTCTGGTATCTATATAAACAGGAGGGTTTAGTCCTTAGAGACAGAATCATAATCATCATAGGCTAGCTTCTAGGGTTTAGCCTCTCTGATCTCGTGGTAGATCAACTCTTGGAATAACCATATCATCAATATCAATCAAGCAGGAAGTAGGGTTTTACCTCCATTGAGAGGGTCTGAACCTGGGTAAAACATTGTGTCCCTTGCCTCCTATTACCATTAGCCTTAGACGCACAGATTGGGACCCCCTACCCGAGATCCGCCGGTTTTCACACCAACATTGGTGCTTTCATTGAGAGTTCCTCTGTGTCGTTGCTGCAAGGCTTGATGGCTCCTTCAAGCGTCAAAAACATGGTCCAGGGTGATACTTTTCTCCCCGGACAGATCTTCGTGTTCGGTGGCTTCGCACTTCGGGCCAATTTCCTTGGCCATGTGGAGCAGATCGACAGCTATGCCCCTGGCCACCAGGTTAGGTTCGGAACCCTGAACTACATGGCCGATATCCACGGAGACTTGATCTTCAACGGGTTCGAGCCTGTGCCAGGAGCGCCGGACAGTCATGATGAGCACGGCATAGACCTGCTGTCGGACAATGCTCGGGATATCACCCCTGCAGGGGCCCCGGACCTAAATCCGGGGCAAATTGCATCGTCCGAGGACGGGTGGATGGAACCCACCCCGGAGCCCGCACACCCATCGGCGGTAGAGCCGAGCACCGGCTTCACCCCCAAGGAATCCTATGTCACCAGAACCCCGTACTCGTGTCCGGCTGTAGGTTCCAGTCCGCGCACCCCCGAGCCCGCCGAATCTGGATGGGCTCCGATAATGGAGTTTACTGCGCTGCTGATATCTTCCACTACTTGCCCTTTGGCCACATGCTGAACTCATTAAAGTCTCTCTCTTTGTCAGGAGACTCTTGGTCGAACTATGTCCGGCTCAGAGGGAAAGAAGGCGACGAAGAAATCAGTTGCCCACCCACCACCCACTTCATAGCCATTGTCGATGATGTATCAGACATGCTTGACTTCGACCCCGATGATACCGATGGTATGGACGTCGGCGCAGGAGATGATTCATAACTAACGGGGAGCCGGACTGCCACCTCGTCATATGATATATACATGGTGGATACGCCTAGAGAAGACGACGGCAAGAAACCGGAGGATAAAACCCCCGGACAAAAGCCAAAACGATAGCATAGACGCTGCTCCAAGTCCAGCAATAGTAAAAATAGCTATAATAGCGCTAGAAAGATCGACACCCCAGTCAACTCCGAAGGCAACAACGACCATGTGGACCCAACAATGGAGCAGGACGAGCCAGGTCACGCCAAACACAGCTTGGAGCGGACGCCCGATCACAATGATCCCGAGGGACGACCTCATGAAACCGCCCCGGGACAAGAGCACAGTCCGGATGACGATGCATTCATCATCCCGGAAACACGCTTGGAATGAGATAACTTCCACAGAAGGCTTATGGCCACTGCGAGAAGACTAAAGAAGCAGAAGCAAAGGCTTAAGGCCGCACAGGAAATGCTCAATCGCAGATGGAATAAAGTGCTAGACATTGAAGAAAAGTACGGCGACGAACGCCACACAAAGAGCTATCCAAAACGCAAGCTGCTACCACAATTCAAAGAAGAGGCCGTTCCGCCAAAGAACGATACGGCCAGGAGGCCGGACAAACCACTTCATAACCGCAATAGAGGAGCTACCGACGATGCACACAATTTACGTGAGCTCCTGGATAAAAAGGCCGGCGTAGCCAGGTCGATCTACGGATCTAAAGGACACGCCCCGGTGCAGGACTATGGTCACCAAAATGATCAGACCGATCGGATACCAGTTCGAATCAGTACCGGACACAACAATAGCTGACAACATACCACAACACGTCCATATACACAGGGGCTGCTCACCCCCTATGCTTCACCGAAGAGGTGCTGGACCACAAATTTCCACAGGGTTTTAAACCTGTAAACATAGAGGCATATGACGGAACGAAAGACCCCGGGGTCTGGATCGAGGATTTTATCCTGCATATCCACATGGCTCGTGGGGCGACCTCCATGCCATCAAATACCTTCCCCTCAAGTTGAAGGGACCAGCTCTACACTGGTTGAAAAGCCTCCATGAAAATTTAATCGGAAGTTGGGGGGAACTCGAGGATGCTTTCAGGGCCAATTTTCAAGTGACCTACGTCCGGCCTCCGGATGCGGACGATTTAAGTCACATAATTCAACAACCCGGAGAGTCCACCCGCAAGCTTTGGAACAGATTCCTCACTAAGAAGAATCAAATCATCAATTGTCCGGATGCCGAAGCCCTAGCGGCTTTCAAGCACAGTATCCCGGACGAGTGGCTTGCCAGACACCTCGGCCAAGAAAAGCCGAGGACAGTGGCAGCCTTAACAAGCCTTATGACCCGCTTTTGCGCAGGCGAAGATAGTTGGTTGGGCCGTAAAGGTACCAGTGAGCCAAGTACATCCGAAATGAGGGATGGCAATGGGAAGCCACGGTGTCGGTGTCAAAACTGGCGGATCTCGGGTAGGGGGTCCCGATCTGTGCGTCTTAGGCTGATGGTAACAGGAAGCAAGGGACACAATGTTTCCCCAGGTTCGGGCCCTCTCGATGGAGGTAAAACCCTACTTCCTCCTTGATTGATATTGATGATATGAGTAGTACAAGAGTAGATCTACCATGAGATCGTAGAGGCTAAACGCTAGAAGCTAGCCTATGATGGTTATGATTGTGATTGTGATCGGTCTTCTAAGGACCAACCTCTCCGGTTTATATAGACACCGGGGAGGGCTAGGGTTTACACGGAGTCGGTTACAAGGAAACAAATACAATATCCGGATCACCAAGCTTGTCTTCCACGCCAAGGACTGTCCCATCCGGACACGGGACGGAGTCTTGAGTCTTGTATCTTCACGCTCCAATAGTCCGGACGAAGTATATAGTCTGGCTGTCCGAATAGCCCCTAATCCAGGACTCCCTAAGTAGCCCTGAACCAAGCTTCAATGACGATGAGTCCGGCGCGCAGTCTTGTCTTCGGCATTGCAAGGCGGATTCCATCTCCGAATACTCCAAAGTAATTATCGAACACGTAGACCATGTCCGGATCTGCAAAATGATCTCCACACACCACCATAGAGAGAATGATATTTCTGCTGATAACTTTTTTAGACGACGTGACATGTCATTACGGTCAGGTCATTATTCGAACCGTTTTCCCACAACCAGCCACAGCGTATATTACGAGGCGGTTTCCTTGACACGTCTTGTCAAAGCAGAGACCGTGTCCCCTTATCACAGGATTATCATCAATAGGGGTATGGGTAATCCCACCACGACATCAATCGTGGCGCTTGGGAAGCAAGCGATTCTCAACGGGCAAGTGGGGAGGCGCACCGCTTTCGTTGCCTTTATAAAGGGATAAGGGCTCCCCATTTTCACCCACGCCTTCCGTCTCCTTTGCTCATCCTTGCCTCCTCGAGCTCCAGCGCCCTATTCCAAGTCTCCTCCGCACAACCAAACATGTCCGGAGCGGGAGGCAAGTGGGTGGCTTCCACCGTGAAGGAGAAGCATATCGCGAATCTTCGGGCGGCTGGATACTTGGCCGGAGACATAGCGCACCGGCTATCGGACGACGGGCAGGCCATTCCAACCCCGGGACCCCATGAGAGGGTCGTGTTTCTCGCCCACTTTGTCCATGGGCTGGGGTTTCCACTTCATCCCTTCGTCTGCGGGCTCATGTTCTAGTACGGGCTAGATTTCCATGATCTAGCCCCAAACTTCATCCTCAACATCTCGGCGTTTATCGTCGGATGTGAGGCCTTCCTCCGCATCAAGCCTCACTTCGGCTTGTGGCTACAAATCTTCTGTGTGAAGCTGAAGATCGTGAGTGCCCAGCAAGCGGAGTGCGGAGGGGCCATGGTGGGCAAGATGCCTAACGTCACCTGGCTTTACGGCTCCTTCACGGAGACCGCGAAAGGGTGGCAATCGGGGTGGTTCTACATCACCGAGCCGCACGGCGCCAGCTGGGCAGCGGCCCCCGAATTCCGATCGGAAACCCCCATGCGGCTCACCTCCTGGGAAAGGAAGGGCCTGGCCAGGGGAGAACCTACAGAGCTGACTGGACTCCAAAACTGCATCAAGAATATGAAGGACAAGAACATCAAGCTTGTCAACGTGATCGAGGTCATGCTCGTTTGCCGGATTCTTCCGTGCCAAAGGCGGGTATTTAATCTGTGGGAGTTCGTCCTGGTCGAACACCAGACGCTTCGAAAGCTCTATGGCATGACGTGCTGTTCAAGGCCTCCGAAGTACCTCCTCCCACATCCGAGGACTGTGGACTTCATGCCACGCGGCCTCCTCGTTTGATGAGTTTTCTGACTACCACCGGATTCAGTTCTCCCCAATATATTCGTGGGGGAGTCTTATGTAATTGTGCATATTTGATCAGGATTATGTGGAGACAGCGGAGCGGATTGACTGTCTGGCTCCGCTGCCAGAAGGCCCAGCTGCTACTCTCCTAACGGAGATGCTAGTCCCGGCGCCCTACAAGGCACCGGAGAAGAAGGCTGAAAAGAAGGCCCCAGGGACCAAGAAGGGTCTTCGGTGTAAGGTCGTACCGAATGCCTCATCTGAAGAGGACGAGGCACACTCCTCCCCCAAAGGGGAGGAAGAAGAGGAAGGGGCCGCCCCATCCGGAGAGAATGGGGGGACTGAGAAGGCGGACCGAGGGGCCGGGAAAGGCTCTCGGCGCAAGGCCGTCATACCCTCGTCGTTTTACGACGACGACGGGGGGAAACAAGAAGAAACTCTGCCTCCCCGCACTCGGGGGAGAAAAAGAGGAAAGCCGCCCCGGAGGGTGAGGGTGGGACGTCCAAGACGGGAAAGGCGTCCCTTCCGGACTACTCCTCCACGGCCGCCTATAGCGAGGAGGGGTGGCTGCCCAGGGTGAAGCCCCTAGCGTGATCGTAAGTATCCGCACTTTATCGTTATTTTAATTCATAGTCTTGTAGAACGCCGAACATGTATACACTCCGACCAGGGTCCATCCCGAGGTATCGTCTTTGGATGGGCCCTTGAGTGATTCAGCGATGAACTCGCTCCCGATGGCCACTACTCCTCAGCCTGCGGATGACACGGAGGTGTTGACCCAAAGGCTCCCAGAGCGGGGGGAGTTGACTCTGGAGGCACCCGAAGGAGGAATTCCAGATGTCGGACACGTGGGGTTCAAGATCCCCGCGGATCGTGTCGATGAGAGCCGCGGTAAGCCGGGCTCTTAGCCGAATACTATTTCGGAACCTCCAATGGTTCCAGACTCAGTCGGGCAGCCCCTCGTTAGGGAGGGCGAGCCGTCCGTGCCGAGGACTTCTGTTACGCCCAAGGCATCGGATTGTCTGTTGGAAGCGCTTCGCGGCGCTTTCATGGATGAAGAGCACCGTACTCTTATGAGTGCGGTGATTAAGAAGGTTTTGTCCGCCAAGAGCGGACTAACCGAAGCTTGCACCAGCCTTCTGACAGGCTTTGAGGTAAGTAATAAAAATGTGTGAAATTACCACCCGATAGGTAGTAGCCCCTGATACTTTGTTTGGTGTTCAGAAAGAAAATCCAAACGGAGGGTCAATTATAATCCGCAGTAGTCTAATAGTAAGTGTGCATGTGCATAAGAAGGCTGTGCTGCTTGCCGCTGTTGTCCGCACAACCGAGGTCGCCGGACTAAAATGGGACCTGGAGCAGGCGCAGGGAGAGCTCCACCTCACGAAGAGGCAGCTCGAAGAGAACAAAGGTGAGTAATTCCTCGCTATCAAATAATGAAGAATATGCAAAATTGGTTATTCTAAGGACAAAGTGTCATGGCTTTGTAACAGGGGCCACCAACGAAGTGGCGTCTCTGAAGAAAGCGTTGTCCGAGGCCGAGGACAAGATGGATCTAGAGTGCAAAGAGCGCGAGAAGCAAGATGGTAGAGTGGGAGAGGTACAGCAAGAGCTCCAAGAGCTCGGCAAAAAGTTCGAGTCCTTGGAGCATGACCTTAAGATGGAAGAGACTGAGATTGCGAAGGCCCTTGCGAGTGTGAAAGACGCCAAGGCCGAAGCCGACAAGGCGCAGGAGGAAATCCACGCGGCCAAGAATATAGTGGCGGGTAAGACATTCTTTATGCAATGCAAACATGTGGAGGAGGTGTTTCTTTTACTTACCCAAATTCAGAGCTCTCCAGGGGCATTCGCAGATCTGCCATGCAGCGTATCAGATGTCATGGAGTTCTACCGTGCCAAGGAGGGGAGCTCAACGGAGAAGCTCCTCTGGTCCCAGTATGCTAGGGCTAAACACCCAATGCCTCTGAGTGACCAAATGAAGCAGTTGGTTGAACTCCACAGGGCGGCCAAAGTGGTTATGAAATATTTCATAGTCGGGATGTGGCCTGGTGAGCCCTTGCCCACTAGCTACTTCAGCCTGATAAAGCGAATGGTGAATGCCTGTCCGCAGCTTGAAGTTATCAAGCGATCCATTTGCACTGAGGGTTCCCGCCGGGGCTTTGCCCGCGCGAAGATGCACTGGAGCAAGTTGGATGCGGAGAAGCTAGTGAAGGACGGGCTGCCTGAGGGCAAGGCACATCGCTATCCCGAGAAATATTACGATGGCGTTATGAAGGGCGCTCGTCTCGCAGCCGATGAATGTACCAAGGACACAATCCTTGAGGAAATGTATCTCTGTCATTGTTGTAATATAAAGACGAAGTTACTTGCACTATGTAGCACTGTTTGATTTAAGATATTACCTTCTGTGTGGCTGTTTATAAAATTTTGAAAGTAGGCCAGTCGTCGGCTTCCGCCCCAATGTAACTAGTACCGGGGTGTTCCTGGAAAAACCTGGATACTCTTTATCCAAATTTTTGGTCCCTTAAGGAGGTATCTAGCGCAACGAACAAGGCAATCGGACTATGTGGCTTTATAACTTTCCCTTAGCCATAGAAGTCTACAATTTTAAATTTCGACGAAGCCCCTAGAATTCGGAAGGCCGAATTGGGGCGCTATATATGCCTAAATCGGACGAAGCCGATTCCTCGCCTAAAGCCGAAAAATCTTTAAGGATTTTAAGACCTCTCGAACAGCGACCAGCTCTCGCCGGATCATGCCGGTCAGTTTTCGGCTTTCTCTACTGAGGTGCTCGTCCGGAAGAACCGGGACACAATCGCAGTAGTTCTCCCTGTGCTACCTTAGCCGATATAACGGAACGTAAGGTACCAAAATAAGGGAGCCGGGAAAACCCAACTATTGACCCAAGACGTGATTCGGAGCTGATGCATATAGTGCTATAAGTTCGGGGCGCCGCACTGTTGAAAGTGTTCAGACTTGTTTTGCCATGTTATGTGGTGCCATAAGAAGCCCCTGGCAAAACTGATCATACCAAGGTGTACGGATGCAATATTAAATGAACATTTGTAAGAAGAATGTGCAAATAGGAATAATAAGCTGACGCTATATATTATTTCCCATTGATGAATAATACGTTTAAGCGTATGTTTACAATGGCTGCGTTTAAGCAGAAGTAAATAGGACTGTTTAAGGGTAGGCTACATGTAGGTATGTAAAACAGGTATAACGATCGTGAACAGGTTCCACCTGGGTATTTCCTTTGTGCGGAAAGCCTGTTGCTCCCTTGGTTTTCTCTCCTGTGTAAGCCCGGGAATCCGGCGCTCTTGAAGAGGCTACCCTAAAGCAGTGTCCCGAAAGATAAAAAGGGAGGGTTATGAAGGTATGTGGTGGTTATACTGCACTATTGACAGAGTCACTACTACGATTCCGCCTATGCCCATGGTATTTTGAGTGCATAATTGTGTACGTGTGGCACGAATGCTGCTTTGATGGGCTCGAGCGGAGGCCCGACTGCTAGTCGTGCTCTTGGCGTGCCTGCTGATCCTGTTGCGGGGTGCTCCGGACTCGCTTGACAGTGCTCGAGGTTGTTGTTGCCAGATTGGTGGTGTCACGCCCAATATGCGATACTATCCTAAAGAGAGTCGAAGGTCCCACCAAGGATAGAACCACATATTGAAACGCTATTGCAAGGTGGATATCATTACATCAACATTACATAATAGATGGGGATACACACAAAAGGCATATAATGCCACACGAATACAACATCATAATAAATAAGATCAACATCCGACTACGGATGAAACACAAACAGAAACCCAAACGACATCCACCCTGCTAGCCCAGGCTGCCGACCTGGAACCTATCCCCTGATCAAAGAAGAAGTAGAAGAAGAACTCCAAGACAAGCAAACATCGCTCTGCATCATGATCATCGCATGACATGTACCTGCAACTGTTGTTGTAGTAATCTATGAGCCACGAGGACTCAGCAATCCCATTACCATGGTTATCAAGACTAGCAAAGCTTAAAGGGTAAGGAGGGGGTAAAGTGGTGAGGTTGCAGCAGCGACTAAGCATGATATGGTGGCTAACATACGCAAATAAGAGCGAGAAGAGAGCAAACGGAACGGTCGTGAAGCTAGCAATGATCAAGAAGTGATCCTGAAATCCTACTTACGTCAAACATAACCCGAAAACCGTGTTCACTTCCCGGACTCCTCCGAAAAGAGACCATCACCACTACACACATGGTTGATGCGTTTTATTTCGTGTCTGGTGTCAAGTTATCTACAACCGGACATTAACAAATTCCCATCTGCCACATAACCATGGGCACGGCTTTCAAAAATTTAAACCCTGCAGGGGTGTCCCAACTTAGCCCATGATAAGCTCTCGCGATCAACGAAGGATATACCTTCTCCTAGGAAGACCCGATCAGACTCGGAATCCCGATTTACAAGACATTTCAACAATGGTAAAACAAGACCAGCAAAGCCGCCCGATGCGCCGACAAATCCCGATAGGAGCTGCACATATCTCGTTCTCAGGGCAACACCGGATGAGACTAGCTACAAGTAAAACCATACTTCGTGTTTCCCCGAGGTGGCCCCGCAGGCAGCTCGCTTCGGACCAACACATAGAGAAGCACTGGCCCGGGGGGCTAAAATAAAGATGACCCTCGGGTTGGACGACCCAAGGGAAGGGTATAGGTGGTGGTGAGGCAAATGGTAAAACCAATGTTGGGCCTTGCTGGAGGAGTTTTATTCAAAGCGAACTGTCAAGGGGGTCCCATAAATCACCCGACCGCGTAAGGAACGCAAAATCCGGGAACATAACATCGGTATGACAGAAACTAGGGCGGCCAGAGTGGAACAAAACACCAGGCATAAGGCCGAGTCTTCCACCCTTTACCAAGTATATAGATGCATTAATAATATAAGAGATATTGTGATATCCCAACATAATCCTATCCACCATGGAGCAATCTTCAACTTCACCTACAACTAGCAACGCTATAAGAGGGGCTGAGCAAAAGCGGTAACATAGCCAAGCAATGGTTTGCTAGGAAGGGTGAAAAGGTTAGAGGCTGACATGGCAATTTGGGATGGCTAGAAGAACAGGTGATAGGAATTAGGAAGCGCAGCATAGCGATAGAACGAAACAACTAGCATAGCAATGATAGTAGTGAGATCTAAGGTGAAGGTCATCTTGCCTGAAATCCCGCTAGGAAGAAGAACGAGTCCATGAAGAAGATGAACGGACGTAGTCGAACGAATCCTCACAACTCCAGAACGAAACCGAAGATAACGAGAGAAGCAAATCGAAAAGAAGCAAACAATATGGTAAACACACAAGCATAATCATGGCATGATGCACAAACAAGTATGATGCATGTCTGGTTTAATGAGGCATGGCATGGCAAAGTGCAACAAACAACACTACAATTTAAGTGGAGCTCAATATGCAACGAGTTGCATATTGACAAAACACCACATTCGAGTTATTTAGATCGCTCTCGCTTAGGTACACAACAATATTAAATGTTGTTAAACATGGAAAGAGGTGAAACATAAGTAAACTCACTATCTAGGGAAGTTTAAATGAGGCCGGAACAACAAACAACAATTCCGGAAAATCCTCATATGCAATTTATGAATTTGCTATTGTTCTGCCCTATACAAATTTTTTAGAGTTGTTAAACAGTAAAACAAAGTGCACCAAGTTAATCTTTGCATTTTTCCATCCCATTTAAATATAAAGTTTATTAAAATTGGAGCTACGGTTATTTAGTTATGGAATAAACCATTATAGCATGTCATTTATGCAAAATTAATGGAAACAACAATTTTGAACATCTTAAACATGAATGAAAGTTGGACATTGTGAAACTACATGAAAATCTAAGCAAGATTCATATATGACATGTTTCATTTGCATGCATGGATATTTAGATATGAGCATTACAAAACAGTGGCAAAACTGTAATTATGCAATGCACCGGAAAATGAAAAAAATCACAGTCTGGAAAACAAAAATAACATCGGGCCGAATCTGGGAAATTGGCAGTGGCCCAGGAGGATTTGGCCCAAGCAGCTGTGGGTGTGTGCAAAAGAAATAAAAGAACAGAGCAAAAGAGGGGCGCCTGGGATTCGAACCCCAGACCCCTCGGATGGATACTAGCTGCGCAAGCCACTTGGCTAGCTATGTGTTCGTGATGCATATGCAGATCGACAGGAGATAACTAGCATCGCGACCAGGACCAAAACTGAAGCGCTGGCCACTACAATGGATGAGTGTTTATGGCACAAGGAGGGCTCGGTCCAAGATGAAACAGTTGTGCGTGTGTGCAAATTAACGGAAACAACAACACAAAAAGAAAAAGGGGGGCGCTGGGCTTGAACCCAGGTCCTTTTGGATGGATGCGTCGCTACTAGCCATTGCGCTAAACGCTCTGTTTATGACTAATCGGGGAGATCATCTCTTCTGAATAAACAAAAGGCAGGAACCTTCTTCAATAATCACAGAAGAACTCAGTGACGACGCCGGCGAGCAAGACGGCGACCGTCGCGACCACAGGCCTACGGCGGGGGTGCTGAAAAGGCTTGCAGTGGCCTTGGTGGGATGTGCGCATGTGTGGGTGTGTGCCCTGTGAGGGTGCAGCCATGCGTGCGGTTGTCCGGGAACAAGCAGGAGACTGTCTCGGACATGGAGAAGATGACGACCGAAGCCGCGCGGGTGGTGTTCCGCGGCTGCTGTGCGTGCAATGCTTCGGTCTTGCCTGTGCGAGCGCGAACAAAGAGGGTGGAGCAGGGAGTGGCACGACGAGGCGGCGTGAGCGAGAGAGGATCCAGAGCGGGGAACCACGGCGACTACTGCAACTACACAACAAAATTCTGAACTCGTTGGAGCACTGAGAACAGGAAGATGGCAAGGACCTAGCAACGACTCCGGTGATCAAATCGCGATCAACAAGATCAGAGATGGAGTTGGGTATACCTATTATACCTTTGACATGAGGATGCGGTCGGGGATTCAAAATATCGATGGAGAGGAGGCGAGGAACTCCGGTGGGCTTGCTGTCCGTGAAGAAGACGAAGCAGAGGACGAAGAGGACATCGCGGAACGCGTCATCGGGCTCAGATCGGCGTCAGAATGGAGTCGGGGAGGCGCTGCGGTGCTCGGGGTCGACGGAGGGGAGGCCGGCGATGCTCCTACTCCGGTTTTGAGCTCTTGCTTGGGCCGGCCATGAGGGCTGCAGGGAGGAGATGGAGCAGGGAGGAGCTGCCCTCCTGGGTGGCAGCGGCGAAGGAAATCGAGAGGGAGAAGGGGAAACCCTAGGGCGTGGCTGCTAGCTTAAAAGGAGGGGAGAAGACGGCGCGACCTCGGCGTCCGTGAAGCTCACGGCGCGAGCGCGAGCGCTCTGTGTCTGGAACAGAGACGGCGACGCAATGGGACAGGTGGCCGTGAATAGAGTTGGGCCAGGGTGGGCTGCGTGGGAGCGCTGAGCTGGGCTGCGGCTGCTGGGTTGCTGCTGCTCCTACTGCTTCTACCTTCTTTTATTTCTTCAAACAGAATAAAAGAGCAAAACAACAAAGGAAAAGGAGAGTTATGAGGAAGAAATGTATATACCCCTAGATTCCAGGAATTATGTAGTATTTGATAAAATTGAGTTGGACATTTTTAGTGGTAGAAAAATAATCCAAGTTTGAATTAAATTCAAACTTGAGCCATTTTTGAACCCAACTAAAACATATTCAAATGAGCTGATAATTGGTAGAGAGGGTGTAGTCATGGTGAGCTAGCATTAGGAAAAGAATGAACATTTTCTGGATAGGGGAAATGTCACATGAAAATAAATGTGATAAAGAAGAAATGAGAAGTTTGGATGGAATAGAAACTTGGGTGAACTTGATGAATGGTTGCTGGTATGTGTATGTTGCATGAATGAGGTGGAGATAAGAAGAAGAGGAGGTTTCACACGAGATCACACAACAAGACTTCAAGATGCAAACCAAGGCATGATGCTCATGATGCAAATGCAACAACAATGACATAGGAAAAATCACATCATGAAGCATAGAACAAAGCAAGGATGGTGCAATGCAATATAATATAAGATGAACATGATGCAAGAAGCAAAAATGACAAGGCACTCAACATGATCATGGCAACAATCATAGGGAAAAGAAATATGCAAAACAATTATGACAGTGCCACACGCAATAAACACACAGCAACAACTAAAATAAATGGGAGACAATTAGAGCATCGGTCTCGGGGCGTCACAGGTGGTTTGTTGGAGGAGGCCACATTGTACTTCCACCGTGAGGGCTGTAGTATGCTCTTCTATATGGAGAGAGCGGTCCATATTTCCGATGACTGTTATGACCCCGCGCGGTCCTGGCATCTTGAGCTTCATGGTTGCATAGTATGGTACCGCATTGAATCTAGTGAATGCGGTTCGTACAAGCAGTGCATGGTAACCACTACGGAAAGGGATGATATCGAAGATTAACTCTTTGCCTAGGAAGTTATCCAGAGATCCGAAGACCACTTCCAATGTTATAGAGCCCGTGCAACATGCCTCTACTCCAGGAATTACGCCTTTAAAGGTGGTTTTGGTGGGCTTGATCCTCGAAGGGTCGATGCCCATTTTGCGCACTGTGTCCTGATAAAGCAGGTTCAGGCTACTGCTGCCGTCCATAAGGACTCGCGTGAGGTGGAATCCGTCGATGATTGGGTCTAGGACCAATGCGGCTGAGCCACCGTGACGGATGCTGGTAGGGTGATCCCTACGATCAAAGGTGATCGGATAAGCTGACAATGGGTTGAATTTGGGGGCGACTGGCTCCATCGCATAGACGTCCCATAGTTCTCGCTTCCGTTCCCGCTTAGGAATGTCGGTGGCATAGATCATGTTGACCGTTTTCACCTGGGGAGGAAATTTCTTCTGTCTCCCCGTGTTCGGACGCCGGGGCACCTCGTCATCGTCGCTGTGCAACCCCTTGTCCTTGTTTTCGGCATTTATTTTACCGGCCTGTTTGAACACCCAGCAGTCACTATTAGTGTGGTTGGCTGACTTGTCTGGGGTTCCATGGATTTGGCACGAGTGTTCCAGTATGCGGTCCAGACTGGATGGTCCCTGATTGTTTCTTTTGAACAGCTTCTTCCGCTGACCGGATTTGGTTCCGCTGAATCTGGCGTTGACGGCCGTGTCTTCGGTGTTGTCGCCGTTGTTCCGTCGCATATGTCAGTTGCATTGTGGCTTGCCGTTATTGTCACAGACGTCCGAAGTGCTAGAATGTGGTGTAGTGCTGCTATGAGCCAACCAGCTATCCTCGCCCAAAAAAAAGCGGGTCATTAGTGTCGTGAGAGCTGCCATGGACTTGGGTTTCTCCTGGCCGAGTTGTCGGGCGAGCCACTCGTCAAGGATATTATGCTTAAAAGCCGCGAGGGCTTGGGCGTCTGTACAGTCGACTATTTGGTTCTTTTTAGTTAGGAACCGAGTCCAGAATTTCCTGGCTGAGTCTCCGAGCTGTTGAGTGATGTGGCTCAAGTCATCGGCGACCGGTGGTCGCACATATGTTCCCTGGAAGTTTTCAAGAAACGCGTCTTCCAGGTTTATCCAACTGCCAATGGAATTTGTGGGTAGGCTGTTTAGCCAGTGTCGGGCGGGTCCTTTGAGCTTAAGGGGAAGATACTTGATGGCGTGTAGATTGTCTCCGCGGGCCACGTGAATATGGAGAAGGAAATCTTGGATCCATACTGCGTGGTGTGTTGTGCCATTGTATGATTCGATGTTTATGGGTTTGAACCCTTCTGGGAATTCATGATCCATCACCTCATCGGTGAAGCAGAGGGGGTGTGCGGCGCCTCTGTGCCGGGCTATGTGGCTACGCAGTCCGAATTCATCTTGGTGGCTGTGTTCGGCCCGGCCGGACTTGTTGATAGTGTGACGGTTATCGTCGTGTGCTGCGGCACGCCCCCACGATCCGTAGATCGATCTTGGCTGTCATGCTTTGTTTTCCAGTATATCTTGCAGGTCTTGCCTATTGCCCTGGGCCGTAGTGTATTGGCGTGGGGGTGCGGGATGGTATTCGGGCTGATATGTCGTTTTATCCCGGTCATGGGGTGGCCGGTAAGCCATGTGGCGCTCGAGTCCGTATTCCTCAGCTGCCAGGACTTCAGGCCATCTATGTGTGAGCAGGTCTTGATCAGCTTGGAGTTGCTGGTGCTTCTTTTTCAGGCTCCTCGCAGTGGCCATAAGCCGGCGCTTGAAGCGCTCCTGCTCTACGGGATCCTCACGCACGCCGAACTCGTCGTCGCCGAGTCTAATCTCATCTTCGAAGGTGGGCATGTAGTTGTCCTCCTCCGGATATCCGTCCGTCGCCTGTTCGTCTGGGCTGACCTGCCCGTTTTTCTGCTCGACCTGCTCGAAGGCAGGTTGATCAGGTATTTATTCCTCTTTGGCACCACCCGGATTGTTTTCGTCTCCTGGGCCGGTATTGCTATGGCGGGGCTTGGAGCAGCGTCGATGACGCCCATGCTTTGCTTTTCTCCCCGAGAGGTTATCCTCCATTGCCTCGTTGCCATTGGTTCCTTCGGAGTGTCCACCATATATATAACATATGAGGAGGTGGCTGTCCACCGCCCAGTGAGCGGTGGTTCCTGTTCTTCTCCTGCATCGTCGTCTATACCGTCGATGTCTTTGGAGTCAAAGTCAAGCACGTCGGTTAGATCATCGACCGTGGTAATGAAGTGGGTGGTGAGTGGGCAACGAATCCCTTCGTCGCCTGCTTCCCCCTCGAGCCGGACATAGTTCAGCCAAGAGCCTCCTGACAAAGAGAGAGACTTTACCGAGTTCAGCATGTCGCCAAACAACGAGTGCTGGAAGATATCTACAATGGTAAACTCCATTACCGGATCCCAACCAGGCTCGGCAGGCTTGGGAGCGCGCGGACTGGAACCTATAACCGGATACGAGTCCGGGGGTCCAGAGTCACAGGCTTCCTTAGAGGTGAAGCCCGCGTTCGGCTCTACCTCCGATGAGTCTGTGGCCTGCGGGGCGGGGTCCATCCATCCGTCCTTGGGCCACGCAGTCTGTTCCGGATTTAGGTGTGGGGCTACTGCAGGGGTGATATCCCGAGCATTGTCCAATAGCAGGTCTAAGTCGTGCTCGTCGTGACTGTCCGACGCTCCTGGCGCAGGTCCGATTCCATCGAAGATCAAGTATCCGCGGATATCGGTCGTGTTCTTCAGGTTTCCGAACCTGACTTGGTGGCCAGGGGCATAGCTGTCGATCTACTCCATTTGGGCAAGCGAATTGGCCCGCAGCATGAAGCCATCGAACACGAAGATCTGTCCGGGGAGAAAAGTATCACCCTGGACCGTGTTGTTGACGATTGAAGGAGCCATCAAGCCTTGCAGCGACGACACCAACGATTGAAGGAACTCTCAATGAAAGCACCAATGTCGGTGTCAAAACCGGTGGATCTCAGGTAGGGGGTCCCGATCTGTGCGTCTTAGGCTGATGGTAACAGGAAGCAAGGGACACAATGTTTACCCATGTTCGGGCCCTCTCGATGGAGGTAAAACCCTACTTCCTGCTTGATTGATATTGATGATATGAGTAGTACAAGAGTAGATCTACCACGAGATCGTAGAGGCTAAACCCTAGAAGCTAGCCTATGATTGTTATGATTGTGATTGTGATCGGTCTTCTAAGGACCAACCTCTCCAGTGTATATAGACCCCGGAGAGGGCTAGGGTTTACATGGAGTCGGTTACAATTAAAGAAGTACAATATCCGGATCGCCAAGCTTGTCTTCCACGCCAAGGAGAGTCCCATCTGGACATGAGACGGAGTCTTGAGTCTTGTATCTTCACGCTCCAATAGTCCGGACGAAGTATATAGTCCAACTGTCCGGATACCCCCTAATCCAGGACTCCCTCACACGGCGCAATAAAAACGAACGCCAAAACAAGGAAGAGAGTCCGGACAACACAACGGTCAATGCCGGATTCAGGGGCTCTCGACCCGGTCAACAAAAGAATCCATTTAAAGGCAGCAAAGAGGGACCGTCCGGCCTGAACAAAGTCCTGGATAGACTGTGCCAAATTCATGGCACCCCCGACAAACCTGCGAACCACACTCATAGAGAATGTTGGGTCTTCAAGCAGGCCGGCAAATTAAATGTCGAACACAAGGGAAGGGAAATACCAAGCGAAGATGAGGATGAGCCTCGCCAATCGAACACCGGGGGACAGAAAAAATTCCCACCAGAGGTAAAAACAGTAAACATGATCCACGTGACTCACATATCCACGAGAGGGCGCGAATGCGCGCTCAGAGGCGCATATGCTATAGAGCCCGTCGCACCCAAACTCAACAACTGGTCGGCTTGCCCGATCACTTTCCATCACAGGGACTACTCGACTAGTATTCGGCACGGAGGATCAGCGGCCTTGGTGCTCGACCCAATAATCGACGGATACCATCTTACTCACGTACTCATGGACGGCGGCAGTAGTCTTAATCTAATATACCAGGACACTGTCCGTATGATGGGGATAGACCCATCCGGAATCAGCCAAAGTAACACCACCTTTGAAGGGGTGATACCAGGAGTTGAAGCCTACGGCAGGGGCTCCATCATACTGGAGGTAACATTCGGTTCCCCAGGCAACTCCAGAAGTGAAGAACTACTCTTCACCATCGCCTCCCTCCAAAGAGGCTATCATGCATTGCTTGGGAGAACGGCCTTCGCCCGCTTCAACGCAGTACCGCATTACGCCTACCTTAAACTCAAGATGCCCGGTCCACATGGCGTTAGCACCGTTAATGGAAACACAGAGCGCTCCTTACGCGCGGAGGAATACGCGACGGCTCCATCAGTCGGACTATAAGCGGCCTCTAATACTAGAAAGCATGATTGGTCATTAAGACCACGGACACAGTTAGACCAGTCCAGCAGCCCAGATCAACCTGATCTAGGCACCACACATGTAATCCCATTGAGGACAGCAGGGGCTATAGATAATTAATAAAGCCCAATTATCCTGACCTTATTAACAGGCCAATGTCTTACACTTTTACTATCCATTAGTCATAGACAACTTTTCACACGCTTACGTCATACTCTTCAACATGGGTTTCTCTTTTTACAAACACCATTCGTGCGACACCATCCCAGGACACGGCACAACGGGGACAAAGGCGCAGACGTGCAGCAAGGCCCCGCTCAAAGGTTTCTCTTTAGATTAAGCCCCTGTGTAAACCTTCTTTATTGTCTCTTGTTGCTTACACATCCCATGGGTACTACACCCACAGAGGATACTACCATTATTGGTATTTCGCCATGACTGACTAATGCACGTACCTGGGAATACATGGTTCATAATAAAGGGCATTACTCAGCCCAGTATATGTTATAAAGTCCGAAAACCTTCGGGAGTGTTCGGCATCGCGAGTTTTGCCTTATATGTATCAGCTCCGAATCATGTCTTTGGTCAAATGTTGGGTTTGCCCGGCTCCTGGGTTCGCCACCTTACATTTCGTTCTTATCGGCTAAGGCGGCCAAAGGAGAACTACTGCAATTGTGCCCTGGTTATTCCGGAAATGCCACTCAGTAGAGAAAGACAAAAACTGACTGTCATGATAAAGCGAGAGACTGTTCAACCACTCAAAGACTTACTGGAATCTTTAGGATTCCTCCGCATTAATGAAGGACCGTTTCCCGGTCATGTACACATGCGCCCGTATCCAGATGCACGCAAAGGTACTAGGGGCTACATAGTAGCTCCACCGTCAAACTCCTATGGCTAAGTGAAAGTGTTACAGCTATATAGTCTGGTTGCCTAGTTCGAAGTGCGATCACCTCCTTAATGGACCAAGACATTGGATCAAGTGTGATTACGCATATTTTTTGAGAACACCCCCGCATTGTATGCGTGGGGGCTGAAGCCAACGACTACTAACTTTCAGATTACACACATACATAAAAATGGCCGCACAGGAGGCACCACTACACTTTCGGGCGAAAACTATAAATATAGCCTCCATAATCAAAATAACATTGTTTTTACAATGACATGCACTCGAACATGACATTCTTCGATCACTGAGCCTCTATTAAGAGAGCACCTTCCGCTACCTGCTCCAGGATGTGCTCGGCCGGATCCTGGCACCCGCCGGATTCTAGGTCGCAATGATGGTGGTCTCCATATCTGTCCAGTATGCTTTCACACGGGCAAGAGCCATCCGTGCACCCTCTATGCACGCCGACCTCTTCATGGCATCGATCCGCGATACGGCACCAAGGAATCGTTGGACTAAACCAAAATAACTATCCGGCTTAGGCCCCTTCGGCCATAGATGGTCTACTACAGACCGCATTGCAAGACCGGACAACCTGTGAAGCTCGGCCACAGCAGCCATCTTCTCACTCAAAGGAAATGTGCGTGTTGGAGCGCTGAATTGGGACCAGAACAACTTTTCCACTTCATCATCCTTTTTATCCTCAAAAAACTTGGCGACATCAGCCATAGTCTTCGCCAGATCCGCATAGGTTCTGCTGGACTCTAGCATCGATCCAGAGGAGCGTACTTCGGATCTAAAAACTTCATCCGCAACAAATAGGGATTTCCAGCCACGATTTCTCCGTCCTGTCGAAGCTCCTCCTGCGCATCCCTAATATCGGAACGCATCTCCTTGGCCGCATCAAGGGCCTTCTTCAGATCGGCCTTATTCGCATGATTTTATTTTTCAAGAAGCTCATATCGGTTGGCGGAGTTTTTTAGCTCCACAGCCATTTCGGCTATTTTATCTTCGCTTCGACGATGAGCAGCCTGTTCGGCTCTCAACTCTTCGGTCGGCTTTAGGGTAGCCGCTTTGCTCGCCTGGGCCTGTTCCTTGGCGAGGGCAAGTTCCGCCCTTAGGGCTTCCACGGCAGCAGCACCGTCTGTAGTCGATGCATATAACATTAGCAGTCTGGTCCTCTCAGTTTTTTCCTATAGGGAAAGAAGAGCACATACCTTGTGACTCATTTAGCCGCTCGTTCACCAGTGTGATATCGTCATCAATAGCTCCAATCTGCCTCCTCAGTTCGGCAACTTCAACGGACCGGTCGGCTGCCGGATCCTTTGACACCTGCGCATAAATACAACGCGATCGTTACTTAAATAATATGATCCTCCGATTGCCGCCTAGGGCGGGCAACTAGAGTCTCAGGGGCTACTATCCAATTGGACCAAACCTAGCACATGCGTCACAGCCAAAAAATATGATTTTTCATTGCATACCTCAAAGCCTCTGAGCAGGCTCATAAAGGCTTCATTCTACCCACTTGTGGCGGATGAAATCTTCTCGAGCACCATGCTCATTAATGAACAGTGCTCCTCCGAGAGAGAAGCTCGCTCCAGAAGGCCCGTCACTGTGTCCGGTCGGGCGCCGAACTATGCCGAACCCTTCTGATCGCCCCCCGTGGGAGCCGAATGCTCCGGGCTCAGGGCGGCCGAAGTGTTAGCTTTTGGCTTTGGCAGATCTGGACTCCTCCATGACGACACCTCGGGGTTGCCTGCCTCATGAGGCGGAGAGGTTGGTGGGGTCTCACTCTCCATCATCTCCGGAAGAAGATCCCTCGAAGACGAACTCTGTCGAGAAGAGCTGCTTGCCGGATTGCAAAGAATTGATCCTAGTTATTGTTCTTGTGGAAGGAAGCAGTACCTTCGTATTTACGATTAACTTACAGCTCGGTTGAGGGCTAGCCCATTGGCGGGCATGGCGTGGTGACGACGCCCTTCGAGGCAGGGCCCCCCGGTGAAGCTTTCTTCCCTTGTCTGGGCACCTCCGTCTCCAAGTCTTCGGAGGCGGCCCTCTTCTTCCTGCGAGGGGAGGAGGCCTTAGATTCCCCTGCCCGACTATCCTCCTTCGGGGAGGTAGTAATTCCCCCGGTTTGGAAGCGCAATGTGTGAAGTTATGCTTCTCTGTTCTTCCCTTCTTCTTTCCCTGAGGGCATTTTGCTTAGCACAAGACCAAGCATCTTGGCTATGGTGGGACTAGGCAGAATAGTACGCGGACCTTCCGGATTGAACTCCCACATCCGGAGAGGCCGGCGTTTGCACGACAACATCTGTCGGATTAGTATTACCTGAATTATGCCGACAAGGCTATTGTCCCGCTCAAGAAGCTCCCGGATACGGCTCTGCAGTGTTGGTACATCACTAGCAGACCCCCAATCCCATCCTATATTGGTCCATGACGCCAATTGAGAAGCAGGGCTCGAACGGAAGTCGGGGGCAGCCACCCACTTCGTGCCTCTGGGAGCCGTGATGTAAAACCACCTCCACTGCCATCGATCGGACACCTCTGGGAAGGAGCCCTCTGGCCATGGGGCGTCAGCATTCTTGCTTATTACAGCACCTCCGCACTCCGCGTGTTGCCCCCCGATCATCTTCGGCTTCACATTGAAGGTCTTGAGCAATAAGCCGAAGTGTGGGGTGACGTGGAGAAAACCTTCGCACACAACGATGAACGACGAGATATGGAGGATAGCGTCTGGAGCTAGATCGTGAAAATCTAACCCGTAATAGAACATGAGCCCTCTCACAAAGGGATCAAGGATGAAGCCCAAGCCACGGAGGAAGTGAGAAACAAATACGACACTCTCGTTGGGCTCGGGAGTAGGGATGACCTGCCCTGGAGCAGGAAGCCTGTGCTTGATGTCGGCGGTCAAATATCCGACCTCCCTAAGCTTCGCAATATCCTCCTCTGTGACCGAGGAGGCCACCCACTGGCCTTGAGGGTTGGATCCGGACATGGTTGAGGATCCGAGGTGCTTGAGCTTGGGTTTCGGGTGTTAGAACTCGAGATGCGAAAAGGCGCAAGGGTGGTGGAAAAGAGGGACAGGCCTCGGCCCCTTTATAAAGAGGGTGAATATCAAGCGTCCTCAGCGTAACCGCTCGGGACTTACCTGAAAACACAGAGTCATACCAACAGACGTCATGGGGACACATGCACCTATATTAATGGAAGATCCCATGATAAGGGGAGCACGGTTTCTTCTTTGGTAGGGTGTGCCAGTAAAACCGCCTCGCAACGCGTATCGAGGCAGGCCAAGTAAAACCGGTTCCTGTTGGGCTGAGCCACGATGCAGGAGCACGACGTACTAAAAATGCAAGTAGATCAGATTTATGAAGTGCTATGCTCTCTATGGTGGTATGTGAAGATCATCTTGCAGATCCGCACACGGTTTAAGTGTTCGATAATTACTTTGGAGTATTCGCAGATGGAACCCGCCTTGCAATGCTAAAGACAAACTGCGCGCTGGACTCATCGTCATTGAAGCCTAGTTCAGGGGCTACTGAGGGAGTCCTGGATTAGGGGGTATCCGGACAGCCGGACTGTTGGACCATGAAGATACAAGACTCAAGACTTTGTCCCGTGTCCGGATGGGACTCTCCTTTGCGTGGAAGACAAGCTTGGCGAACCGGATATTATATTTCCTTCTTTGTAACCGACTTCATGTAAACCCTAACCCTCTCCGGTATCTATATAAGCCGGAGGGTTTAGTCCTTAGAGACAGAATCATAATCATCATAGGCTAGCTTCTAGGGTTTAGCCTCTATGATCTTGTCGTAGACCAACTCTTGTAATACCCATATCATCAATATCAATCAAGCAGGAAGTAGGCTTTTACCTCCATCGAGAGGGCCCGAACCTGGGTAAAACATCGTGTCCCTTGCCTCCTGTTACCATTAGCCTTAGACGCACAGATTGGGACCCCCTACCAGAGATCCGCCGGTTTTGACACCAACACCAAGCTCTAGACTCTTGGGCTTAACAATACTGACATGAGTGTTCTCTTGCACTTGTGGTTGCCCCCCGAGTGTAGGATTCTTGATGGTGATCTAGATTATCTCCTTGCCATCGGGTTGCTTATCAAGCACAACTGGTCTCCCCAAGACCTTGTCGCTCTCCTTATTTTTCCTGGGCTCACCAATGACAACATTATTCTTATTAGCTGATTCGGCTATGCTCGGCCGAATTAACAACTTCTTCCCCTCCGAATCCATGGTGTTCATTGGGAAATGCTGCTTATCAACCTGCATCTCAGAAAAAATCAATCGTCTGTCATTAATGGTCGATTGTATCCGTTGTCGAAAAACATTACAATCATTAGTAGCATGAGAAAAACAATTATGATACTTGCAATAAGCACGTCGTTTCATCTCTTCAAATGACGGTAAAGTATGAGATATTCTAATAATTTTCGCATGCAATAAAGCATCAAATATTCTATCACACTTAGCAATGTTGAAAGTAAATTTTATCTCTTCATCACGATTCTTATGAATCGGCTTTAAATCATTGCAAGTAAATGGTTTGGCCTTAGATGGCCAAACAAATTCAGCAGCATAAATATAACCCTCATCGTTGGAGTGGTCACTATAATACTCAACCATATTCATCTTAGGACGATCAGTTTTATATCTATGCACCTCTTTAAGATCTTTGCTTTGGCTTTCTTGAGCCAATGCCCTTTGCAAGACTTGGTTGATATTTAAAAACTCATGTCCTTCTAGCCTTTCTCTAATGTGAGTTCTCAAACCACTAAGCAAAAGATCAGCCAAATCTCTCTCGGTTATCACCAAGCTATAACACCGGTTTTTTTTATCTCTAAATCTCTTGACGTGATCGGAGACCGATTGATCATGCATTTGTCTAACCGATGTAAGATGTGACAACTTAAGCTCATTAGCACCACTATAAAAATGATCATGAAACTTTTGTTCCAAGTGAAACCATGTAGTAATAGAACCGGGTGGTAACGCAGAAAACCACGAGAAAGCAGTACCGGTTAAAGATAAAGGGAAATAACGTATTCTCCACTCATCTTCTGAACTTGCTTCACCTAATTGTGCCAGGTACTGACTAACATGCTCCCAGGTTGTTTTTGTGCCCTCTCCATTAAACTTAACAAAGTCTGGAATTTTATATCCCAGAGGGCATTGAATTGCATCAAAGTATTCTGGCTATGGCTTTTGGTAAATACGGTTCCTTGGTAACTCAACTCCAAAATTCTCTCGGAGCATCTTAGCCATCTCCCCTCTAAGATTAGCTAGACCATCATCCACAGTGGACGATGATGTTTGTGGCAGTAGCATAGGAGGAGTAGGGTTAGTAGTTGTAGGTGTGAATTGTGGCATGTATGCTGAATTGCAATTCGGAAGTGACCTAACAGTGTTTGCTCTTGTAGGTAGGGTTTGGTTCAGCGTCACCACCGAACTTGGCATACTCATGATAGGATTAATGGGTACAACAACAATTTGATTTGTGGGGCTAGAATAGAAATTCATTGGCACGGGAGGCACTGATGAAATAGGTAAAGTTGGACTAGGGATTTCTGCGGTAACAGGCACACTAACATTACCACTAGATGATTGAGGCATACTATTTTTAGCATTACTATATTCCATTAAAATTTTGTATAAGAGATTATTGCTATCAGTAATGCGACTATCAATTTCAGCCCATACCTCGGGAGAGAAGGTATTACTTACAGAGGGTTTAACATGTTCATCATGAAGAGGAGGAAACTTGATTTCTCCAACCGGAGTGATATTGCCTTGGCGATCCTTCTTGTACTTAGCAAGGAACTCCTTCATCTCCTTCTCTTCACGCGCCTTCTTGTACTCCTCATAAGCTTGGAGATGTTCCTCCGATAACTCCTCAAAATTGGGCTTGATTATGTTATCGGCGTTGATTTCTGAAGCCTTGGGAATCTTGTCGTTGCCAGACATGATGGATGATGATGATTGATATTTGTTCCCCAGCGGAGTCGCCAAAAAGTGTGTTCGCACACGAACACGCCACGTGTACCCTCGACGCCGGGGGTGAGGCACCGCAGCTCACGTCGAAGGAGTCTCACCGAAAGCGCGGTTCGCAAGTCGACCGGCGAGAGCTATTGAGGACCCGAAACCCTACACTCTCGGGAGTGACCCCGTCGGGGAGTGCGGCATCTATGGGCTGCCCTAGGTCGGTCAAGCCGCCCCTAGAGCCTAGCAGTTCGCAGCTCTCCAACACGAAGAACAACGAAGAACGAGGGAGCAAGAACGTGGGAGGGACAACGCGTAGATGAAAAAGTTGTAGATGCGTTTGCGATTGTGTGTTGTTGTTCAATCGGCCGTCACCCCTTAAGTATATAAGAGGCGGCTGGACTTCCCGTGCAAGGAAAAGGCTTCAATTCACGTCCAAAACCGTAGTCCAGTTTGGATTTGTTTCGTCCGAACTTCCCAAAACTGTTCGGTAAAATCTAGCTGCACCTTGCGGGCCATATTTGGGGGAGTAAACGATCTCGGATGGAAACGAGCCCAAAATCAATCTTGACCGTTTCGACGAGACGAACAACTATCATGTTGAACGTTTTTTTATATGTGCCAATATTGAGGGGGGTTTCGGCTTTTTTCCAAAGTCTGCAGCAGCGAAATCCAGACGAACTTACCCGGAGTGTCCGGCCATCCACAGAGAAAATCAAAACCCGGATGGTTTTCCCCGGAGTGTCCGGCCATCCAGTGTAGCAGCGTCTTATACTGGCTGTAACTTTTGCATATGATCTCAGATTAAGACGATTTTTATATCAAAATCGACCGTTTCGACGAGACGAACATAACTTGTGTTGATCATTTTTCCGTATGATGGCATCTTAATTGGGTTTCCAGCCATTCTTTAATCCGGTGTCAACATGAGCATCTCTGAACTTGTCATAATTTTTGCATCCGAACTCCGTTTTAGACCATCTTCATATCCATCATGATCTTCTCGAAAAGTTTGAATTAATCTTGACATAGCTTAAAGCAACTTTTACCATTGTGCCACTTTTGAGCGTCAACTGTCCATACGCACGATATGAGCAACATAACCCTGCCAAGTTACAGCATACACCTCGGGGTGGTGGGGGGGAGTCTTGGATTTGGGGTCCTCGGACAGCCGGACTATATACGTTGGCCGGACTATTGGACTATGAAGATACAAGATTGAAGACTTTGTCCCGTGTCCGGATGGGACTCTCTTTTGCGTGGAAGGCAAGCTTGGCAATTCGAATATGTAGATCTCCTTCTCTGTAACCGACTCTGTGTAACCCTATCCCCGTTCGGTGTCTATATAAACCGGAGAGTTTAGTCCATAGGACAAGAACAATCATAATCATAGGCTAGCTTCTAGGGTTTAACCTCTATGATCTTGTGGTAGATCAACTCTTGTAATACTCATATCATCAAAATCAATCAATCAGGAAGTAGGGTATTACCTCCATCGAGAGGGTCCGAACCTGGGTAAACATTGTGTTCCCCGCCTCCTGTTACCATTAGCCTTAAATGCACAGTTCGGGACTCCCTACCGGAGATTCGCCGGTTTTGACACCGACATTGGTGCTTTCATTGAGAGTTCCACCGTGCTGTCACGATAAGGCTTGATGGCTCCGTCAACCATCTGCAACGATGCGATCCTAGGTGAGGTTTTTTTCCCCGGACAGATCTTCGTATTCGGTGGCTTCGTACTGCGGGCCAACTCGCCTGGCCATCTGGAGCAGATCGATAGCTACGCCCCTGGCCATCAGCTCAGATTTGGAAGCTTGAACTACACCGCCGACATCCGCGGAGACTTGATCTTTGACGGATTCGAGCCCATGTCAGGTGCGCCGAACAGCCACGACGAGCATGACTTAGATCTGCCATCAGACGGTGTTGGGGAGATCAGACCTGCGGCTGCCCCGGCCCTTAATCCGGAGCAGATCGTGCCATCTGAGGACGGGTGGATGGACCCCGCCATGGAGGCCGCCACTCATCGGAGATAGAGCCGAACACAAACTTCACCTCCAAAGAGATCTGTGTCATCGGACCCTCGAACTCGTATCCAGCCACAGGTTCTGAACCACGCGTGTCCGTGCCTATCGAATCTGATTGGGCACCGATCATGGAGTTTACCTTCGCGGATATCTTTCAACACTCGCCCTTGGGTGACGTGCTAAATTCATTAAAGTCTCTCTCCCTATTAGGAGACTCTTGGCCGAACTATGTCCGGCTTGAGTGGGAAGCGGACGATGAAGAAATTCGTTGCCCACCCACCACCCATTTGGTAGCCACTGTTGATGACCTAACCGACATGCTTGATTTTCACTGCAAAGACATCGACAGTATGGACGACGATGCTAGAGAGGAACAGGAACCACCGCCCACAGGGCGATGGACAGCCACCTCATCATATGATATATATATGGTGGACACCCCCAAAGAAAGCAATGGCAATGAGGCAACGAAGGATAATCCCCTTGAGAAGCAATCTAAGCACCAGCGTCATCGGCGCCGCTCTAAGGCCCGCCATAGCAAAAATAGCGATACCGGCACAAGAGATGATAGCAATCCGGATGGTACTAAAGACAAAAACAATCCCACCCAGCCAGGCTTCACGCAGGCCGAGCACGAGGATGGGAATGATATCCCTAAGGAACAGGAAACAGATGGAGAATCAGGGGATGACAATTACATGCCCCTCTCTGAAGACGAAGTGAGCCTTGGCGATGAAGAATTTGTCATGCCTGAAGATCCCGTCGAGCAGGAGCGCTTCAAGCACCGGCTTATAGCCACTTCAAAAAGCCTGAAGGAAAAGCAGCAGCAGCTTCAAGCTGATCAAGATCTGTGAACTAATAGATGGACTGAGGTCCTGGCAGCCGAGGAATACGGACTTGAGCTCCCAACCAAAACATACCCAAAGTGTAGGTTTCTACCTCAACTCGAGGAGGAGGAATTAAAGCCAACACTACCAGCGCACGATGCGGCTGACCGGCCACCTTGTGGTGGAGACAAAGCGGCGTATCAGCCCGAACTCCAGCCCGCACCCCGGCACCAAGCAAGCAAAAACATGAAGGCTTGGGGCTCCACGCATGACCTGCGAGACAAATTGAAAAACAATGTAGGATAGTCAAGATCGATCTACTGATCATGGGGGCGCGCCCCAACATGTGACGATGACCATCACGCCGGATATACTAAAAACAAATCCGGCCGGGCCGAGTACAACAGACCAGACTCATTCGAACTGTGTCAGGATGTAGCCCGGCATAGCGGCGCCGCACACCCCCTATGCTTCACTGATGAAGTAATGGACCATGGATTCCCAGAAGGGTTTAAACCCGTGAACATTGAATCATATGATGGCACTACATACCCCCGGTATGGATAGAAGATTTCTTCCTCCACATTCACATGGCCCGTGGGGACGATCTACACGCCATCAAGTACCTCCCACTAAACCTCAAGGGACCGGCTCGGCATTGGCTGAATAGCTTGCCGGCAAACTCCATCGGAAGTTGGGAAAACCTGGAAGATGCATTCCTGGATAACTTCCAGGGCACTTATGTGCGACCACCGGATGCTGATGATTTAAGTCACATAACCTAACAGCCCGGAGAGTCAGCCAGGAAATTTTGGACTCGGTTCCTAACTAAAAAGAACCAAATTGTCGATTGTCCGGATGCTGAAGCCATAGCGGCCTTTAAACACAACATCCGTGACGAGTGGCTTGCCCGACATCTCGGCCAAGAAAAGCCAAAATCCATGGCAGCCCTCACGACACTCATGACCTGCTTTTGTGCGGGCGAGGATAGCTGGTTGGCCCGTAGCAACAACATAGCAAGAAATCCTGGCACATGAGAGGCCAAAGATAGCAATGGCAAGCCCCGACGCAACAAACACAAGTGTCGCAAAAATGGTGATAGTGCCAAAGAAATGACAATCAATGCTGGATTCAGTGGCTCTAAGTCTGGTCAGCAGAAAAAGCCATTCAAACATAACATTTCGGGCCCGTCTAGTCTGGACCGCATACTCGACCGTCCATGCCAAATTCATGGCACCCCAGGAACACCAGCCAATCATACCAACAGAGAATGTTGGGTCTTCAAACAAGCCGGCAGGTCAGGTGCCGAAAACATGGAAAAGGGTCTCAAAGCCACGATGATGACGAGGAGCCTCGATCATCGAATACAGGAGGGCAAAAGAAATTTCCCCCGCAAATCAAAAAGGTGAACATGGTAAACGCCACCCACATTCCCAAGTTGGAACAAATGTTCACTCTTAGGGATGTCGACCTAACGGAACCAGTCGCCCCACAATATAAACTATGGCCGATCACCTTAGACCGCACGGACCGTCCGGTTAATACCAATCAAGGCAATTCAGCCGCACTAGTCCTCGACCCAATAATTGACGGGTTCCACCTCACACGAGTCCTTATGGATGGTGGCAGCAGTCTAAACCTGCTGTATCAGGACACAGTGCGCAAGTTGGGTATTGTTCTTTTGATAATCATGCCCACTCAAACCACCTTTAAAGGTATTATATCAGGTGTGCAGGCCAGTTGTACAGGCTCCATCGCTCTTGAGGTAGTCTCAGAATCACCGGACAATTACCGTACCGAAGAGTTAATCTTCGACATTGTCCCCTTTCACAATGATTATCAGGCACTACATTATTCCTACCGCAAGCTCGAGATGCCCGGTCCGCGTGGCATCATCACGGTTAATGGCAAGGCCGAACTCCCCCTCGGTGCCGAAGTGTATACCGCCGCTTTAACAGCAAAAGCAACAAGTGGCATCTTTCAATCAAACCTCGAGTCGACGGCCAAGCTCCCGGACACCGCTAAAGGAGTTCGAACTACTTTGCGGCAGGATAGCCCAGCTCATCCGGTGCTCAATTAAAACACCCTGGCAAAAGCTAGGACAGGCCACACACTGCAGCTTAAGCGCTCTGTGGCACACAAACATTTCTTGCATTTTCTTGACAGGTTCACCTTTGCATAGGCCAGGACCGGCGACATGGAAACAACTTGAACACGCAAGGGAATCCTTAGATATTCCCCGCGATGACCATCCGACTACACTCCAGATCTGCACACAGCTTCTTCCCTCCTGGTCGCAGCAGGTTCCGCAGTCATATTTCTTTTTATCACATTACCTGTACTCATACGCATCGACGTACTACTCAAATACACCATGTGGATTTATATGATGGTTTTCTGCTGTTATTTCTTATTGACACTCTTTTGTCAAAGGGCATCTGCACACCGCGATATGCCTTAATATTCCAGGGGCTTCATTGTACCCATAATACGGCAATAAAGTCCAAACACCTTCACGGTCGTTCGGCACCCCGAACTTATAGCACTATATGCATCAGCTCTGAATCATGTCTTGGGTCAATAGTTGGGTTTGCTCGGCTCCCAGGTTTTGCGGCGTTACGTTCCGCTATATCGGCTAATGCGGCATAGGGAGAACTACTGTGATTGTGTCCCGGTTCTTTCGGACGAGCACTGTCGGTGTACAAAAAGAGGGGTACACTTTTTGTACCCTTATAACTGTGCACGGGCAGTCCGAGCCACGGACGCCACCGCACCGAGCAAGGCAAGGGAAGTAAGCCAAGGTAAGGCCGAAGCTCGAAAGGAGCAGAACGACGCCAAGACCAAGACCACGAAGAGCAAGGGGAACGAAGCAGACTCCCTCGGCAAGATCCTTGCCGGGGGGCGGTTTTAATAAACCTGGCAAGGCCCTTGCTGTGGCGGCTCGCCGCACACCTATGAAGCGAATCACCCTTGAGTCCACTGCCCCCATGGGGCAAGGATTCAGGAGACATCCCCGTGGTGGCATGTAGATCTTTGTGAAGACATTCGAGATCAGATACACACTATAGAAGATGACGACCCTTGGCGGGATCCCACCCAAGGAGGACCACAAGGCCCCCGGCAGGAGCCTTGTCGGGGATGATAGCAGGCGCCATGGCAAGACCCTTGCCGGGGCCCTGGCAAGACCCTTGTCGGGGCTACGGTGAGGCCCTTGCCAAGGTCACCCGTAGGGCCACCATCGGGCCCACGCCAATTCCACCCTCTACCACCGTCCGCATGCAGCTGCCGACCCAACCAGTTGGGCAGGCACCTGCGTGGTGGCAAGCGGATCTTCGTGGAGGCCCACCGTTGTGCCACCTCAGCTACCTACCTGCCTACATGGCACCGCAGGCACCGCTGGCCAGGGCGCGTGTCGACGCGAAAGGGGTCAGCGACGGACAAGACAGGGCTCTCCCCCGTCCCCGATAAAGCAGGGACACCTAAGCACGACGCATTAAATGTGCCTTGTCATGTAATGCGAGGGATAAACTCGTATCACTGTGCCCTCTCCACGGTGGCAGCCCCTTTCCCTATAAAAGGAGGCCCAAGGCGACCAGGAGGGGGATTCGGCTTTTTGGAGTTCCTCACGCCCCATTACTAGCTCAAGAACACAGATAAACAAATCATCAAGGCAGGAGTAGGGTTTTACGCATCCTCGCGGCCCGAACCTGGATAAAAGAACCCGTGTGCTATCTATTCGATCTGCCCTTCTCACAACCCCGCACCCTGCAACTGTAGTAGGATTCTCATGATCTCATAGGTGTCGTCCTCGCACCGACATCTTTGGCGTGCCATGTAGGAGGCGCGCAGTTGTGAGAATCTGCACTAGCAGTTAGCCCGACACTCCGTCACCTTCGTGGCCCTTGGAGGAGAAAGGAGGCCAGAAGATCGACGCTCGAGTGGCCGCGAACAGAAGATAAGTTGCACTGAACACTTATTTGTACAACCCTTCTTATTTGGTGTTATTTCCCCCGGAGATGTCATGTCTTTGTATGAGAAACCTGCACGCCAGGGGGCTCTCCCACGATCGGCAACGCCCTTGCCCTGTTTCGAGTCTGCTCAATAGCTCAAGTGGCTGCGTCGAGAGTGGCAGAGTAACCTTCCACGACCAACAACACCCTCGATTCTGACTCGAGTCAAGCTCGACAGTTCGAGCGGCCGCGTTTGGTACGGAAAGGTGGCTTGTCCGGCAGCACGGGCACCCGGCAGGCCTTGGGGATCCATCCCCAAAACGCCGCTAAGGGCTTCCGCGCCGGCAAGCCTACCCGATCGACGAGGGGCGCACATACAAAGGGGAATTGAATGGGGAAATAACATGCATGAAAGTTAAGAGTACTTCAAAGTTATATTACCCCACGTCATAGCTGCGGTTCTAACTAAAGATAAAATGTGTCTTGATCGGGAACCCGTAGCGGCGAAGAGGAACGGGATGCTTAATCCCGGCGCTGGCCTTCCACCCTCTTGATTTCGTCGATGCCGTTGGTAATAGGCTTGATGCGCTCTTTGAGCACCGTGAGGTCGACACCATCCGGCAAGCTCTTCATCGAGGCCGCGAAATCAAGGTCGGGATTCCAGTGCGCCACCTTGGTGAGGACCTTGGTCACGACCCTCCGGCAAAGTCACCGGGCCTTCTCGGCCAGCATGGCCGTCCTGTTGGAGGGAAGATAGCCCAAGGCTCCGAGAACGCCTTCGAAGAACTGGGTCAGCTTGGCGTTGATGGTCCCGCTGCGCTCAGGGGCATACCTCACATTTGGCATCCCCATGGTGGCCAATTGCAAGGTGACCCTGCCGGCGACGACCTCCAGATGGCTGATCCACCTGTTCTCGCCCACCACATATTCCTGGTGGGAGGCAACCTCGTTTGCCTGCAGCTGCTTCTCCTCCTCGAGGCTCCTGGTCAAGGTCTCCTCCCGAGCCCTGCTCTCCGACAGCATCTTCTCGAAGCCCTCCAGCTTCAGCTTGAGGTCTCTGATGGAGTTCCGCGCGTCGGATAGCTCCCCAGTCCTGCTGATGACTACTCCTTGCGCCTCTACCAAGGCGCGGTTGAGCGTGTACTTCTCGCCGGACAGCTTGAGGGACTGCTCCTTCAGATCATCCCGCCCTGCTTCCAGTTCCTTCACCTTGCCGCCGTGGGCCAGAGCTTGGGCATCGAGTGCCTCCTTGTGCCTCTGCTCCATCTCGCGGGTCCGACGCATGACAAGGGCCTCGAGCTCCTCATCCTTGCCGCGGAGCGTTGCGATAAGCTTCGCCTCACGCGCGGAGAGGTCCTCTTCCTAAGAATCCAGGGCGGCTTGATGCTGGTTCCAGGCGGCTTCAGCCATGGCAGGCCGGTTCGCCGCCTCTTCTCGGGCCTTCTCAATGTCGGCCATTTTCACGGTAAGATCCACATCGCGCTTGGCCAATTCCTCCAGAAAGGCCCTCTGCTCCTCGCGAATCCGGTGGAACCAGGTCTGCGTCTCAGCGACGCGCGCCTTGAAGTCCACCTCCGTGTTGTCCTCCGCCGCCATCCTGGACTTGACCTTGTCCAGGCGAGCACGGTAGAGCGCTTGGAGCTTCCAGAGGTCGGCCCCCATGGCGCGGAAAAGCTGCTCTTCTGCGGAACCATCGCCGCCAATGCCCGGCTCGTCAACCACCTCAAGCCCAGTGGCGGCAAGCACCTCACTGTCAAAAGCTTCTCCTTCGGCGGGCGCTCGGCTTGACGCCCCCGGGAGATGTACGAAAAGGTCATCGCCTACCTTTAGCTATCTGCCGGGGCCCGAGGTTGAGGAGGAGGGAGGCAGGTCGCCCGCCACCGCCTTCTTGAAGGAGGCCTTGCAGGCCTCGCCGGCAGGCCCGCTGCTGGCGCCCTCGGCAGTAGCCTCGCCGGACGCTTTGGCGGCTCCCGCAGAGGCGTCCTCGGTGGCACCCTTGGCGGCCTCGTCAGCGGCAGCCTCGTCGGTGTCTTTGGCGGTCTCCTCGACGGCAATCCTGCTGGCCTCCGCCGCAGCTTCCTCAATAGTGCCTCCAACAACAGTGTCCGCGCCCTCCAAGTCTGTTGAAGGAGGGCCTGAGCAGCAATGGGGGCGATGAAGCCAAGAAAAAGGATAAGGGGAGAACAGAGACGAGGCACAGGCGACTCACTAGTGCCAGGCTGAGGAGCAGAAGTCCCCTCTCCGCCAGCATCCGGCGCAGTGACGGAATCACCAGCGCCCAAGTTCCCCTCCTCCTCCATGGGTGTGGGCTCCGCGTCTTTGTGCCCCTTGCCGGGGACGCCCCCCGCGGCGGCGTAGTCGACGGAGGTGGTGTGTTGGGAGCAGCCCTATGCGGCTCCTCCTGCTGCCGCTCGCCTCCTGCAAACCCGGCAAGATCAGCGTCATGGCATCGAGCACCTACCACATATCGAGTAAGAAGAGAGTAACGAACTTACGCTGGGGGCGGCGCCGGGGGCCGCTGTCCGGGCTGCTCAGCACCACCAGTGGTGTCCCTGACGCCCCAGCCGGGGACTGACTACTCGTCAGGGTCCTCGCCCTCTTCACCCTCTGGGCCAACGTCTCTGTGTCCCTGCAAAAGCTGAAATGGATCAAGACAAGCGACTCGATTCGGGGAAGTGGAAATGACAGTAAGGAACGGAGTACTTACTCGGCATCCGTCTCCTCCTCGTCCGCCAGTTTCCTTTTCCTCTCCGTACTGAGAGGCCCGAGTTCAAAAGGGAGGTCCATGTCATCATCCGAGTCGATGCCTGCCGGAGGAGGCGAAGAGGGCGGCGGGGTTCGTGCGCACCCAGATGAGGAAGGGGCCGTCGCCTTTTTCTCCTCAGCGGCCTTCGTCAGCCCCTTCGCTGCCGTGGCCCTCGTATGGCGCCCGGACCCCTCCAGGGTCAATTGAGGCCGCGTAGTCCTGCCGAGCCGAACCGGCTCGCTAGAGCCAGCTCACCACAGGACTCGCCCTCTTCTGCTGGTTGGCGTCGAGCCCGCCGCCACGTCCTCCTCCTCCAACGACTCGTCGGCTGCATCCTCGACAAGTGGAGCTCCAGCATCAGCGTTGCTGACCTCCCCGGTGGCCACCGCCCATAGGGTGAGCTCCTCCTCCTCCGTAGCCATCGCAACCTTGTATTCCACGCCCCCGGCGTTGCCCGCCTCCGTGGCAAGCTATGCCTCCCTCGCCTTGGTGGCGATGTAGTCCAACTCTGCCTGGGTGGTGTCCATGACAAGCCGCTGCTCGGCGTCAGCATCGATGTAAACCTCAGACATGGAGTCGAAGAATTGCTGCACGTCTGCGTCCGTCGGCTCCTTCCAGCTTGGGACAGGGCCGTGTGCGTTGCAGTCCGGCATCATAGCAATGATTTCGGACCGATGTGAGTTATTGCACAACGGGACCACCCCCGCCGGCAATTGGAAGAACGACCCCCTGACGGCCTTGCCGACCTTCGCGGCAGCCCTTGGGGCCTTGCCGGTCCGTTCAACCTCGCCCTCGCAACCCACACCAAGCTGGAAAAGCCGCTGATAGAAGTGGGCATGCACCATCACCGTGAAGTTGTGATCGAGGCGAGGGCGGAGCAGCATAATATCGGCCGGGCTTGTAAAAAGCCAAGCCGGCCTCCCCTTATTATGCAACGGGGCGATCCGGCGGCGAATGAAGTCTGCCCCGATCATCTCCAGAGTGAGCCCAGCCCGGGTCAGCCGAAGGATCCTGGTGGTGGCGACAGTCGGCCTCTCGTTGGCGGCATGAACATCACCCCAATCGCTGTCGCGTACCTGTGGCACTCGATGGACCTTGCAGAATTTCGGCGGGTCTTCGTCTTCAATCCAGCACCACCAGCTACGCCATTCATCCCACCTCTCCTTCATGGCTCCCTCCGGGTATGACCCCTTGGATCTCGAGATCTAGGCGACACATCCGGAGACGGCGCCTCAGGGCTGGATTCGAGGGGAGAAATAATGGCGGAAGAGTGCCGTATTGGGCTGCACTCCGGCAAAGCCCTCGCAAAGATGCGCAAAGAGAACCAGGCAGGCCACCGCATTCGGAGTAAAGTCCAAGAGACGAAAGCCAAAGGTGTGCATAATGTGGCAGAAGAAATCGGAAAAAGGGGGCATAGCCCACAGGAAAAGTAATCAACAAAAAAGGGATACCGATTTGGAGCAGGATCGGCGCAAGCGGCAGGAACGACGCGCGTCGCCGGATGCCCCGAACTATCTCCCCCCGTCTTCACTCCCCATAAGGGCTTGAAGGAGGCCCGGGGCTCATGAACACCAATCGATGAGGGGAGAAAGAAGGCGGACTTCGTCCGGTCCCCCGACAGCGCACTCTCCGGCGGCTCCACGGTCCCGGAGCTCTTGCCCCCCCTACCCTTGGCGGATTTGGGCGCCATGGCGACCAAGAAGTCCAGAGTATTGAGGAAGAGGGGTGGCGAAACAGCAACGGCGGGCAGTGGCGAAAGCTTAGAAGGGAAGGAAGGGAGGAAACAACGGCTCTGAGATTGGAAAAGGTACGAGGGAAGAGGAGAAAGTGAGCAGCGCGCCCACGGTTATTCCTTCTTATGGGGTAAGACACGGGCCGCCTCCTTTCACATTAACTACGACGTGACGCATGTGTGCAGAGCTCAGCCCCACGCATGCCTCCCATGTCACGCACGCCTCTCCACGCCGAGCCACGTGTGGGAGGCATGGGAAGCGCAGCGCGCGAAGGAACTTACCGCGGTAAAAACTACCCCACTTGCCCGCGCACCATTTTCGGGCCTAGCCCAACGACGCGATTGCACTTACGTGTGGCCCAGGACCGGGGGCTCCCGTCGGTGTACAAAAACAGGGGTACACTTTTTGTACCCCTATAACTGTGGATGGGCAGTCTGAGCCACGGACGCCACCGCATCGAGCAAGGCAAGGGAAGTAAGCCAAGGTAAGGCCGAAGCTCGAAAGGAGCAGAATGACGCCAAGACCAAGACCACGAAGAGCAAACGGAACGAAGCAGACTCCCCCGGCAAGATCCTTGCCGGGGGGCGGTTTTAGAAAACCCGGCAAGGCCCTTGCCGTGGCGGCTCGCCCCACACCTATGTAGCGAATCACCCTTGAGTCCACTGCCCCCATGGGGCAAGGATTCGGGAGACATCCCCGTGGTGGCATGCAGATCTTTGTGAAGACATTCGAGATCAGATACACACTATAGAAGATGAAGACCCTTGGCAGGATCCCATCCAAGGAGGACCACAAGGCACCCGGCAGGAGCCTTGCCGGGGATGATAGCAGGTGCCATGGCAAGACCCTTGCCGGGGCCCCAGAAAGACCCTTGTCGGGGCTACGGTGAGGCCCTTGCCAAGGTCACCCGTAGGGCCACCATCGGGCCCACGCGAATTCCACCCTCTACCACCGTCCGCATGCAGCTGTCGACCCAACCAGCTGGGCAGGCACCTGCGTGGCGGCAAGCTGATCTTCGTGGAGGCCCACCGTTGCGCCACCTCAGCTACCTGCCTGCCTACATGGCACCGCGGGCACCGCTGGCCAGGGCGCGTGTTGACGCGAAAGGGGTCGGCGATGGACAAGACTGGGCTCTCCCCCGTTCCCGATAAAGCAGGGACAGCTAAGCACGACGCATTAAATGCGCCTTGTCATGTAATGCGAGGGATAAACTCGTATGACTGTGCCCTTTCCACCTCTAGTGTGCCACGGTGGCAGACCCTTTCCCTATAAAAGGAGGCCCAAGGTGACCAGGAGGGGGATTCTGCTTTTTGGAGCTCCTCACACCCATTACTAGCTCAAGAACACACATAAACAAATCATCAAGGTAGGAGTAGGATTTTACGCATCCTCGCGGCCCGAACCTGGATAAAAGAACCCATGTGCTATCTGTTCGATCCGCCCTTCTCACAACCCCGCGCCCTGCAACTGTAGTAGGGATTCTCGTGATCCCATAGGTGTCGTCCTCGCACCGACAAGCACCTCGGTAGAGAAAGTCGAAAACTGACTGTCATGATACGATGAGAGTTGGTCGGCTGTTCGAGAGGTTGTAAAATCTTTAAGGATTTCTTCCTCATAATGCCATAACTAATGCAGCGTGCGATGGATCGGCTTTTCTTCCGATCAGGTGCTTATAGTGCCCATCGTGCGGTCTTCTGAACACCAGGGGCTGCGCCTACCTTCCTTTTGTCAAGCTCCTATGGCTAAGTGAGAGTGATAAAGCCCAATAGTCCGATTGCCTAGTTCGTTGTGCTGAACACCTCCTTCAAGGACCCAAAACTGGGATAAAGAGTGCTCAGGTTTATCCCGAACACCCCCGTACTTCCTACGTGGGGGCAGAAGTCGACGACTGGCCAACTCTCAGGATTAATATATAAAATGTTCGGGCAGGAGGAAAAACTTTCAAATAATAGGCAATAAATAATAAAAATGACCTTGTTCAACATTACAAAGGACAACATGACTGTATTCATGGAAATATAATGTCCTTGGTGCAATGCTCCGCCGCAAGGCAGGCTCCTTTCAGGACAGTATCATAATATAACTCGGGCTTGCAGTGCTCCTTCCCCTCCGGCGGTCCCTCGGTCATCAGCTTTTCAGTATCCATCTTCCCCCAGTGCACCTTTGCACGGGCGAAGGCCATTCACGCACTCTCCATACAGTCCGACCGCTTGATGACGTCAAGTCGAGGGCAGGCACTCATAAGCCGCTTCACGAGCCAGATAACTAAAGCCTTCATGGCTAGCTCAGCCGCCTTATGCAATTCGATCAGCTGTTTCAGTCGATCGACAAAAGGCTCAGATAATTCGGTGCTAGATACCGCGACCAGAAGAGCTTATCCGTAGTGTTCCTTTCTTCGGCTCGGTAGAATTGGGCGGCATCAGATATGCTACGTGGCATCTCTGCAAATACCCCTGGAGAAATCAGAACTCAAAATTAGAAACATGATTTTCTCCTCAAGTACTTGCTTTACATGGAAATAGCCTTACCCGCCGCGATCTTCCTCACCTCCTAGATCTCCTGCAGGGCACCTTGGGTATCCCCCCGGGCATCTCGTGCAGCCTGATGAGCCCTGGTGAGTTCGGATTCTTTCTCCATTAAACTCTGCTCTAAGGCCTCGCATTTCTTCACGGCCTCTTGAAGATCTTGCTCAGCTTCAATAACCTTGGCCTCGTGCTTCCCACGAAGGGCCTGCTCTGCGGCTGCCTTTTTTTGGCCTCAGCCACAACCTTCTTAAGAGCCTTGACATTGGTCATGGCCCCTAGAGCAAATTATGAAACACATTTTTATCATACTAAAAATTCGTTTGTACTGAACGCGAGCAAGGTTTGTGCATACCTTGTTTATCCTCCAACTGCCTCTTCAACTTGCCAAGTTCTTCTTCGGCCCGGTCCAGACTTTGACTCAGTCCGGATACTTCCGCAGTATGAGAGGCGGCAGTCGCTACCTACGCCTGCTTATAAAATAAGAGAGAGATATGCCATCAAGTGAGTCTCCTCTGAGCATAAATTTAATCCTCTATCCGGTTCTTTCTGTCACTGAACAGTGTATCAGGGGCTACTATACATACTATGAAACTCTTCGAAACCTCACAAAACATACCTCAAAGCCCGCGATAAGGCTGATGCAGGCTTCATTCAGTCCACTCTCAGCAGACTGAATCTTCTCAATCACCGCACCCATAAGGGCACGGTGTTCATCAATGATGGAGGCGCTTTTCAGCGCCGCGGATAAAGTATCCGGCACCTCTGGTTGGACAGAGGTTGACGGTGGAACAGGCACACACCCTCCAGCCGAGGGAGGCCGCCTGCCTGGTTCTGGAGCCGTATTGGTCTCCGGAATTGCGTCCGGTTGTGGGCCTAAATCAAGATGGCCCCCGCCATCGACGTCCATGAGAGCCTTCTCTCCCATATGTCCGGCCCCTGAAGTTTGACCGCCTGGCGCCGCCATTGCGATCTCCCCCCCCACTCCTTAGCCTGGGTCCTTCTGGGGAGAAACCTTGGTGTCATTCACATGTTTGGGGGTAGGGGCCTTCGGGGGTGTCCTGCTCTCCATAGCATTCGAGCCCAGTAAATTCTCCGACGAGGATTGTTCGGTGCGGGACCTCGTCGGACTACAAAAAGTATGGCTCAGATTAAAATATTATGCCATGATGAGTCTGGACGCATAAACGTGTTTGGATTTTATAAAGTCATGAGTTCACCTGTCGCTGGGCCCTGGGATCCCAGTCTGGGCTATTGTCAGCAGCAGCGGTGGACTCCTCTGGATGGGAAGCATATCCCCTCTTAGGCGACTTGGCCTCCAAAGACGTGGAGGCCGTCCTTTTCTTTCCTTCCCTCGCTAGGGATGGATCTTCCTCCTCTTCCTCGTCTTCTCCGGAGGAAGATCGGGCATCGAAGTCTTCAGATATTGTGTCTGAAGTGCCACGGCGACGAAGGCTGCCCCTGGTCCTTTTGGCCTCCTTCTCGGCCTTCTTATTTGGCGCCTTGTAAGGCGCCGGGACCAGCATCTTCGTCAGAAGTGGGCCGGCCGGTTCTTCCGGCAGAGGGGCCGGACAGTAGATCCGCCCCGCCTTCTTCGTCCAGCCCTAGGAGAACTGTGGAAAACACATTAAGCATTTTCCTAAGTATATGCGAATAAAACATATGAATTGCCAACTACAGTGACTTACCAAACTTGGAGGGCGGGACAGTTGGTACCCGCGGTCCTCGACGGAGTTCGGCCACGATTTGCCGGACTTGACAAGCACCTTCCAGATGTCCTTGTGCGAGGAGCCAAAGAGCTCCAGTAGGGTCTGGTTCTTGGCCCGATCGAATTCCCATAAATTGCAAGCCCTGTGTTGAAAAGGAAGAATCCGGTGAACTAATATCACCTGGACTACATTGACGAGTTTGATATTCTTGTCTTCCATATCCTTGACGCGCGTCTCGAGCACCGACAGTTCGTCGGACGAAGACAAGTTCAGGCCCTTCTTGGGCCAGGACGTAAGCCGCAGGGGGGCTCCGGATCGGAACTCGGGAGCAGCGGCCCATTCCATGCCGTGCGGCTCAGTGATGTAAAACCACTGTTGCTTCCACTCTTTGACGGAATTATTGAAAGTACATGTTGGCCATATGAAGTTCGGCATCTTGCTCACCATGGCGCCTCTACAATCGGCGTGCTCATCGCTCACTACCTTGGGCTTCACATTAAAGATCTTAATCCATAAGCCGAGGTGTGGCGAGATGCGGAGAAAGGCCTCACACACGACGATGAATGTCGAGATGTTAAGGAAGGAGTTGGGGGATAGATCATGAAAATCGATCCTGTAATAATACATGATGCCACGAACAAATTGGTGGAGGGGAAACCCTAGCCCGCGAACAAAATGTGGGAGGGATACAACCCTCTCGTGGGGCTCCGGAGTAGGGACGATTTGTCCCACCGTCGGAAGACGGGGGGTGATTTTCTTCGCCAGATACCCGGCCTCCCGAAGCTTTTTGATATCCTTCTCCCGGACGGTAGAGGCCATCCACTTGCCTCCTGCTCTGGATCCGGACATTTTCGGAAGACCTTTGTGGGCGGAGAAGAGGAACGCTTGGGCGCTAGAGCTCAAGCGAGGGGGAATGGATGAGAAGAGGAAGAAGAAGGCGTGGGTTAAAAAGGGAGTCCTTATCCCCTTATAAAGGCAGCAGGGATCCTGCGCCTCCCCACTTGCCCGGTAAACTCGCTTATTCCCCAAGAACCGCGTTGATGATGCAGATGGGTTACCCACACCCATATTGATGATAATCCCGTGATAAGGGGACACGATCTCTGCTTCGACAAGACGTGCCAATAAAACCGCCTCGCCATATGTGCGGCGTGTCAGGTTGAGAAGAACGGTTCGAATAATGACCGGGCCGTGACCTGATGTCAAGCTATGACGAACTGTCAGTAGATTAGATTGGTGGAATATTGTACTCTCTACGGTGGTAGGTGGAATTTGTTTTGCAGAGCCGGACAAGATCCTTGTGTTCAAGATGTTCTATGGAGTATTCGGAGAAGGAACCCGCCTTGCTATGCCTAAGACAATCTGCGCGCCGTACTCATCGTCATTGAAGCCTGGTTCAGGGGCTACTAAGGGAGTCCTAGATTAGGGGGTCCTCGGACAACCGGACTATATACATTGGCCGGATTGTTGGACTATGAAGATACAAGATTGAAGACTTCACCCCGTGTCCGGATGGGACTCTCCTTTGCATGGAAGGCAAGCTTGGCAATTTGGATATGTAGATCTCCTTCACTGTAACCGAGATTGTGTAACCCTAGCCCCCTCCGGTGTCTATATAAACCGGAGGGTTTAGTCCATAGGACAACAACAATCATAATCATAGGCTAGCTTCTAGGGTTTAGCCTCTATGATCTCGTGGTAGATCAACTCTTGTAATACTCACATCATCAAGATCAATCAAGTAGGAAGCAGGGTATTACCTCCATCGAGAGGGCCCGAACCTGGTTAGACGCATAGTTCGGGACCCCCTACCCGAGATCCGCCAATTTTGACACCGACAGGGGGAATAGGACTGGTCATCTGTCTCTGAATCCTCCTCTAAGGAGCTATCCGTAACCAGCGAGGTATGCACTTCGTCAGATAGCATAGTCTTCTACATAGACCTTGTTTTCACTCCAGAATTTTCCATCACCATGTCAAATGGATGATTCACACAAAGAGTAGTTGAATGTACTAACATTGTTGACAAATGTAATACGTAACTAAAAAAGGATGGCTTGATATAATTAACATATAAGATGACTGGCTAAGCAGGATGGCATTGCAAAATTCACATATATGATGCCTAGCAAAACAAGATGGCGTTGCATAATTCACATAAACGAGGAATAAACTAAACAGACGACATTCACACAAAGGATGTCCAAACTAAGCAGATGACATATTTGATGTATAAAGTAAGCAATGCAAGGCACCATATGCATGATATAACCAACATCAGCATGCTAAGTTAGAGCAAAGACCTCAGGGGGTAAATATGAGTGGTCTTCTCCTTCTGAATCCCCCTCAGAACAGATATCCTCCTCTCAATTACAATCCGAAATGGGTGGAGGGGGGCTGTCTTTCCGCCTACCATGGAGCGACGTCTGCATGAAATTCTATTGCCACACAAGGCTAGTCTCTTTTGCTCTACAAGTTCAGTTCCATTGTTTACAATAACTGTCATGCATAGGAATAAAACATAGTGAGATTATGTAAGGAGTGCATGCAGAAATCCACAGTGATGGTAGCAACCTGTGGATAGACCCAAACCTACTAATAGTAGGCAGATAATGGCTTGAGTTAAAAAATACAGATAATGGCTTCTTTACTGTTTGTTTCCCAGCCAACATGAAACACATAGTAGACACCAGAGATTAAACATATAGTAGATAGATACTATTGATTGCGGACCTGATATGCACCACACAACCATTTAAAAACTCAAGTTTGACCATTAGTTTGGAGCTGACTCAGAGTCTAATTGGTGAATAGGGCGATAAAGTAGCATGTAATATTAAGCGATGCACAACGTAAGCAGACACGAAAGAGTGCGACCTCTCTTGCGGACCCGTGTAGTCCTCGAGGTGATCTGCTCGGTTGATGATGGTAATGAAGTTTTCATGGTTGCCGACTACGGGGAAGAAGATCTAAGGTGCCGAAAGACAGTCTGGAGGCCAGATCCTTGCTGTGCTAGACCCTTCTGTCATTGGAGCAGCTGAGCTGGGGTGGACGACGGTGCAGCAGGAGCGGGACAAACTACGCAAGGCTTTCTTTGACAACTATCTGTAAGAGAAGTAATTTTGTAAGGGCTCGTTTGATTTGGAGGATTCCAACAATGCAGGGATAGGAAATAGACAGGAATATTATAGGAATGCACGTGCAGAACAGTGAATTTAAAAACACAGGATTTCTGCCAATCTGGGTGTTTGATTCACAAGAATTGGAAGATCACAGGATGCAAAGAAGCAAGGTGAGATTAAGTCAAACCAAAAGAAAATGTCCGGTTATAACGCTATTATGCTACTATCTCTTAGTCTTGTGCTTCATGGATAAGAATTTGAAAGGAGGACAAGTGAAAATTAAAATTCCTACGGGTTTTCTTCCAAGGAGACACTAAAGTAACAAATCCTACAGTTTTCCTTGGCTCCATTCCTTTGAACCAAATTCATGAATAGTAGTACCATTGGAAACTTTCCAATTCCTATGTTTTTCATTCACTTTTCCTTTCAAGCACTGGCGATTCTAGTAGGCAGGCTTGAGCAATGGAAAACATACACTAAAAATTGTTTTTGTGCTACTTCTATTACTTTGCACTACTAGGAAAAGGGCTATAGATAATATGGACATTAATGTCGCACCACACATGTGGTGCGCCACTACTATATACTAATGGCACACCATGTGTTGGTGCACCATTAGTGTCCAAATACTAATGGCGCACCACATCCACGGTGCGCCACTACTAACAATTTTTTTAAAACTAGTAATGGCGCATCAGGGGATAGTGTGCCATTACTAGTTAAACTAGCAATGGCGCACCACACCCTCGGTGCGCCACTACTAATTTTTTTCAATTTTTTTTATTTTTTTTCAAAACTAGTAATGGCGCACCGTGTGTGTGGTGCGCCATTAGTAGTTTAACTAGTAGTGGCGCACCACACCCACGGTTCGCCATTACTAGTTTTGACAAAAAATCCACCGAATGCGCCCCCCCCCCTGGATCGCCTTTTCAGTTTTACAAAAAAATAAAAGAAAATGATGGAAATGTCAAAAAAATAAAAGAAAATAAGTTTCCCATGTGATATGTGTCTACTGGTTGGGAAAATTTACAAATATGAATTTCGACTGTATTTGCAAAATCTCTTTGGAATTTGCAAAATGGGCATAACTTTTGCATACGAACTCGGATTAAAAGTTTTTTATATGAAAAATCATCTACTGGAAAAGTTATATACGAATTTAATCCGGGGAACCACATTAAACATTTTCAAAATCCTCAAGAACCTAACAGAAAAAAAGTTATGGGGCTTTTATGATCTAGAGGGGAAAAAATGGAAAATTTTCAAACTTACTAGTGGCTCACCATTTGGTAGGTGCACCACTAGTAGTAGAAAAAAATTGGTTTCGAATTTTTTTTGGATTTTTTTTCAAAAAATGATACGTAATATGACCGGGAAGTTTGAAATATTTTTCAAAATTTCATCATACTCATGAATATGAACAAAGTCCTAGACATCAACAAGGTTTAACAGGATTGATATGATAGATATATCAACAAGTGGCTTTTAAGTGAGGTGGTGGTGGGGTTGGATAGAACTTCAAAGTTAAGCTTGCTAGGGCTGGAGTAGTGTGAGGATGGGTGACCTTCCGAGAAGTTTGACCACTTAGTGCGATTTGACTTGAGATTAAGCCATAGTGACCCGAGATTAAGAAAAAAACAAAAAAAATTGAATATTTTAAAAAAAAATCTAAAAAAATTGAAATTTTTTGGTAGTAATGGCGCACTTCTATGTGGTGCGCCATTAATAAATAAGATAGTAATGGCGCACCAGTATGACGATGGCGCTGAACAATATGTCTATACTGGCGCCTCCTCAGGTCTTGAGCGTCATGAGTCGGTGCCAGAATTACCGTCTCAACGTGTTATTGACGACCTTCCGGTAGTAAAGAAGTCTAGGAAGAGAGCGAGGAAATGCAAAAAAGCTGATTCTATGATCCAACCGCCTTAGCAGCCTCGGCTTCAGGATGATATAGATATCCCCGATGCAGATAAATGGCATATCCCCGGTCAACCAATCCTACCTGCAACAGCGCTACGGGCCAGATTCGGTGATCTAAGGAGACTTCATGGCGATGTGCTGCGGGTAGAGAAATGCCTCATCGCCTCGAAAGATCCAGTTTAACCACTGAGGGAGTTCCGGACTAGGGGGTGTCCGGATAGACGAACTATCATCATCGGCCGGACTCCAAGACTAAGAAGATACAAGATTGAAGACTTCGTCCCGTGTCCGGATGGGACTTTCCTTGGCGTGGAAGGCAAGCTTGGCGATACGGATATGTAGATCTCCTACCATTGTAACCGACTCTGTGTAACCCTAGCCCTCTTCGGTGTCTATATAAACCAGATGGCTTTAGTCCATAGGATGAACAACAATCATACCATAGGCTAGCTTCTAGGGTTTAGCCTCCTTGATCTCATGGTAGATCTACTCTTGTAACCCACATCATCAATATTAATCAAGAAGGACGTAGGGTTTTACCTCCATCAAGAGGGCCCGAACCTGGGTAAAAACATTGTGTCCCTCGTCTCCTGTTACCATCCGCCTAGACGCACAGATCGGGACCCCCTACCCGAGATCCGCCAGTTTTGACATCGACACCCACTCTACGTGGTTAATGTTCCGCGGCAAATGTCGTACGTCGACAGCTTCCCTGTGGATAAGTTCTTCCTCCCATTCGATTACATATTCGACATGTTTCACGTGAAGAAGTTGGATTTTACGTTTGTCTGCCTTTATGCCTTGCACATGAACTACATCATTGGGGTTGAGCAGATACGTCATATCTGTGTCGCTGACCCGTACTACATGCACGAGAGCTTCTTGGGAGTCTGTGCAGAGCAGCGTGAATATGCGACGGATTACATCGTCAGTTTCATGCTCGCCAATAAGGACAAGGAGGCGATTCTCGTGCCTTATCATCCCGTGTAAGTCATCCGCGTTGTAAGTCCCTTGTCTCCTGTTACCATCCGCCTAGACGCACAGATCGGGACCCCCTACCCGAGATCCGCCGGTTTTGACACCGACATTTGTGCTTTCATTGAGAGTTCCTGTGTGTCGTCACCGATAGGCTCGATGGCTTCTTCGATCATCATCAATGAGGCAGTCCAGGGTGAGACCTTCCTTCCCGGACAGACTTTCGTATTCGGCGGCTTGGCACTACGGGCCAATTCGCTTGGCCGTCTAGAGCAGATTGCAAGTTACGCCCCCGGCCGTCAGGTGAGATTAGGAAGTTTGGACTTCACGGCTGACATCCGCGGGAACTTGATCTTCGACTGATTCGAGCCACAGCCGAGCGCGCCGCACTGTCACGTCGGGCATGATTTAGCTCTGCCGCCGGACAGTACCCTGGAGGCCGCACTTGAGCCCGCTCCGATCTTCAATTCGGAGCCAGCCGCACAGATCGAGGACGGATGGCTAGACATCGCCTCGGGCGCCGCAACCTCTACGGCGATAGAGCCGAACACTGATTTTGTCCCTCACGAGGCTCGTGACTCCGAGGTGCCGGACTCCCTGCCGGACTCCGAACCTCCCGCGCCCTCACCAATCGAATCTGGTTGGGTGCCGGTCATGGAGTTTACGGCCCCGGACATCTTTCAACACTCGCCTTTCGGAGATATCCTGAGTTCATTAAGGTACCTCTCATTATCAGGAGAGCCCTGGCCGGACTGCGGCTAGGACGGCTGGGATGCGGATGACGAAGAAATTCAAAACCCACCCACCGCCCACTTGATAGCCACTGTCGATGATCTAACCGAGATGCTAGACTACGACTCCGAAGACATCGACGGTATGGATGACGATGCCGGAGATGACCAAGAACCAGCGCCTCCTGGGCACTGGAAAGCCACCCCAACTCAGGACGTATACATGGTGGATACAACAAAAGGAGGCGATAATGAAGAAAAACGGGACGTGGCGAAGGACAACTCCCCCAACAAACAAACAAAACGGCGACGCAAGCACCGCCCGAGGACCGGCCTCAATAAAAATGGCACCCATATGGACCCGGCCTTAGAGCAGGGTGTAGCAGTGGACAACGCACGTGCCACCAAGCAGCCATCCAAACATGATGAACCGGACAGGCAACCCATCCCTGGCGAAGATGATCTCACATCACCAGAGCAAAGTACTCAACAGCGCAGATAAACATGGCGCCAGTCATCAGACAAATAGCTACCCGAAGCGCAAGCTGTTGCCCGAATTTGACGAGGAGGCCATAGAGCCCCCGCTGCCAAAAAAGAAAGAAGCCGCCTGGCTGGATAGACGACCAGATGACAGGCCAAGAGCAACAAGGGGCGCCGCACACAAACCGGCACACGATCAGCATAAAGATCCTCGGAAAAAGGATGATCCAGTCAAATCTATTTATGGGCCAAAAAAGAAGACTCCAGGAAGCAACACAAACCGCAGAGCATTTGAAGACAATGTCACACCCAAATACAGGGGCGCCGCACACCCACTATGTTTCACCGACGAGGTACTGGATCATGCATTTCCAGCGGGTTTCAAACCCGTAAACATAGAGGCATATGACGGAACGACAGACCCGGAGTCTGGATTGAGGATTATATCCTACACATACATATGGCCAGAGGAGATGATATCCATGCGATAAAATACCTGCCCCTCAAGCTCAAAGGGCCAGCTCGGCATTGGCTTAAAATCCTCCCAGAAAACACCATTGGAAGTTGGGAAGAGCTTGAAGACGCGTTTCGAGCAAATTTTCAAGGGACTTATGTCCGCCCTTCGGATGTAGACGATTTAAGTCACATAACTCAACAGCCCGGAGAGTCAGCAGGCAAATTCTGGAACAGGTTCCTCACTAAAAAGAACCAAATAGTCGACTGTCCGGACGTTGAAGCCTTAGCAGCCTTTAAACACAACGTCCGAGACGAATGGCTCGCCAGACACCTCGCCCAGGAAAAACCAAGAACAATGGCCACACTAACAAGCCTCATGACCCGCTTTTGCGCGGGGGAAGATAACTGGCTGGCTAGATGCAGCACCAGCGACCCGAGTACATCCGAAGTCAGGGATGGAAATGGGAAATCTCGACGCAGAAAGGATCAACGCCGGAATAAGGAAAATGGCCCAAACAGTACGACGGTCAATGCCGGATTCAGAAACTCTCGACAGAACAACAAAATGCTGTCCCTCAAGGACAACAGTGATGAGCTATCCAACCTAAACAAGATCCTAGACAGACTATGTCAAATACATGGTACCTTCGGAAAGGCTGCAAACCATACCCACAGAGATTGTTGGGTCTTCAAGCAGTCCGACAGACTTAACGCCGAACACAAGGGGCTCGATACACCAAGCGAAACTGACGAACCCCAAAAGCAGCACTCCGGAAAACAGAAGACTTTCCCACTAGAAGTCAAAACAGTGAACTCACTTCATATGATATCACGGCAACAAAGCGCGGCTCCTGCCATGTCAGGACACTGTCTGCAGAATGGGGATAGACCCTACCAACATTCGCCATAACAGCACTCCCTTCAAAGGAGCGACGCTAGGCCTTTAAGCCAACTATATGGGCTCTGTACCACTAGAGGTTGTGTTCGGCTCATCCGACAACCGCCATCACGAAAGGCTCACTCTTCGCCGCACCCCATTACATAGTTGCTAGCAAGCACTACTGGGACGCAAAGCTTTCGCCCGCTTTAATGCCTTACCACACTACACGGCTCCTATACCTACGATACCCGGTTAACGCGGCATAATCTCATTAAAGAGTAACTACGAGAGTTCCTCGACCACGGAGAGCGCGGGGCTGCTTGGACAGCCACTCCGACCTTGAAGGTCAAGGCCCCTAAATACGGGTCATTCAGACCCCGGACACGATTAGGCGAGTCTGGCGTGAATAATCAAGGGGCTTCCCAGCCGCATACCCCCTTTATAAGGGGTCGCGCGAGCCAATAAAGCTCAACTTTCTTTATCTACCAAATTATCCTCTATTTTAACATAACTTTTGCACGATATTTCTTAGAAACTAAGTCCTTCTCTTTTACAGATGAAGCACGTGCTACACCCGTCCAGGACACAGCACAACAGCGACATAGGCGCATACGTGCAGCAGGGACCCGTTGCAAGGATTCTTTTCAGATTAAGACCCTGTGTAAACCTTTCTTACTGTCTCTTGTTGATACACATCCCCCGGTTTCATACCATGGCCGAGGAGGAGGCTGGCGTTTTGGCATTGGCCGCGTCAGAAGTTCCCGTCTGTACCTGGACACTAGGGGCTTAGGGCATTGTTCTGCCCGGTATCATAAAGACCGAACACCTCAGGGAGTGTTCGGCGTCTCGAGTTAGGCCTTATATGCATCAGCTCCGAATCATGTCTTTGGTCAAATGTTGGGTTTGCCCGGCTCCTGTGTTTTGCTGCCTTACATTCCGTATCACCGGCTAACGCGGCACCAGGAGAACTACTGCGATTGTGCCCCGGTTCGGCCGGGCGAGCACCTCAGTAGAGAAAGCCGAAAACGGACTGTCATGATATAGCGAGAGTCTGGTCAACCACTCGATCGACAATTGGAATGTTTAGAATTCCTCCGCTTTGACGAAGGACCGCTTCCCGGTCAGGCACATACGCACCCCGAGTTCGGAGATGAGCGGTGCCGCCAGGGGCTATATAGTAGCCCCACATTCGAGCTCCTATGGCTAAGTGAAAGTGATAAAGCATTATAGTCTGGTTGCCTAGTTTGCTACGCTATCACCTCCTTAAAAGGACCAAGACGTTGGATTAAGTGTGACGGAGCGTTTTTCGTTTTGCAAACACCCCCGCACCATGTGTGTGGGGGCTGAAGCCAAAGACTGCCATCTTTCAGATTATACATAAACATACGGCCGCACAGGAGATAGTTCAATACTTGAGCTCACAAGTATAAAAAGCTATTGTCTTATAAACATGATCTCAGAAATCATACATGTTACTCAAACATAACATTTTTTGAGCACTGCGACTCTATTAAACGAGCGCCCTGTAGGCTTCCTCAAAATAGTGCTCGGTGGGGAACCGGCTTCTATCCGAACCCTGGGATGCAACAGCGGTGGCATCCATCTCAGCCCAGTATGTCTTACCACGGGCAAGAGCCATCCGCGCACCTTCTATACACGCCGACCGCTTCATCGCCCCAATACGCGGCACCACCCCAAGGAATTGCTACAACAAGCTAAAATAACTCTTCGGCTTGGGTCTTCCCGGCCACAGGCGAGTGACCACATCTGTCATGGCAAGTCCGGACAATCTATTTAGCTCAGCCCACTCAACCAGCTGACCACTCAGCGGAAGTTGACGCTCCGGACTATGGAATTGAGACCAGAAGAGCTCTTCCATTTCGTGACCCTTCTGGCTTCGGAAGTGCACGACTGCATCCGCCGCACTCGCTGCCAAGTCCAGATAAGGATCCTCCGCACCATACAATCGGCCAAGCTGAGCATACTTCGGATCCGTGAACTTCCTGCGCAGCATAAAGGGCTTTCGAGCCACAATGTCTCGGATTTTACGCAGTTCCTCCTTCATAGCCCGCATCGCACTACGGGCATCCTTGGCTTCGGCGTCGGCCTTCTTCAGGTCCTCTTGTTCCGCTCGACGTTCTCTTTCAAGAACCTCCTGGCGGTCGGTAGAAACTTTTAATTTTGCGGCCATTCCGGCCATCTCCTCCCTGCTTCGGCAGTGAGCAGCCTTCTCGGCTTCTAGCTCTTCCGCTGCCTTCGAGGCAGCCGCCTCGCTTTTTCTGGCTTGCTCCTTGGCCCGAGCAAGTTCGGCTCAAAGGCCTTCCATAGCAGCAGCGCCATCTGCATCAAGCATGCAAATTGTAAGGGACGGGCATCAGCTCCCTTACTAGGCGACCGTGGAGCAACCACATACCTTGTGACTCATCAAGTCGTTTATTGACCAGCGAGATGTCCGCATCCACAACGTCGAGTTGCCTTCTCAGCTCAGCAACCCCATTAGTCCGGCTGGCCACCGGACGATCCGCCACCTGCATAGGAAAGGCAGCATTCTATAACTAAGATTACGATCCTTGGCACGCTATCGCTTTCGACAGCATAGCAAGTCTCAAGGGCTACTATCTGTACAGGGCGCACTTCATGTGCAAAACTATCAAAGGGTACGTTATTTTTTGCATACCTCAAAGCCCGTCAGCAAGCTTCCGACGGCCTCATACAACCCGCTCTCGGCGGACGAGATCCTTTCAATAACCGTACTCATTAATGTGCGGTGATCTCCCGAGATGGACGCCCTCTTAAGCAAATCCTGCAGTTCCACCGGCAGTACTCCAGTGGGTGCCGAACTCTCAGGCCCCGCCGGACTCGGGGAGACCCTCCATGACGACACCTCAGGGTCGTCCGCCCCGCACGATGGGGCGGCAGATGGAGGCGTTTCACTCTCCATCATCTCCGGACGAAGGTCCCCTGAAGATGAGCTGTGCTGAGACAGGCTGAGATCCGAACTACAAGATGAAAACTTCGGTTACGCTCAAAAATTAAGCAGGGGTATCCACTATTACAAAATTCCTACTTTTTTTACTTACGGCTCGCTGGAGGGCTGGTTCCTCCTAGGAGATAGTGCGGTCGGGGCTCTCCCCAGCACAGGACCTTCCGGCACGGATTTCTTTCCCCGCTTCGAGGCCTTGGCCTCCGGGTCTTCGGAAGCTGTCCTCTTCTCCCCCTGGAGGGAGGGACTCTCGATTCCTCCCTTATTGAAATCAAAGGCAGGTGGCGCCACCCATTTGGTGCCCCTGGGAGCTGTGATATAAAACCACTCTTGTTGCCACAAACTAAGCTCCTCTTGAAAAGAGCCCTCGGGCCATGGAGCCTCAACATTCTTTCTTATAACGGACCCTCTGTACTCTGCCTCCTGCCCCTTGATCATCTTCAGTTCCACTTTGAAGCTTTTGAGCCACAGTCCAAAGTGAGGGGTAATGCGGAGGAAGGCTTCACATACGACAATGAACGATGAGATATGGAGGATGTACTCCGGATCCAAGTCCTGACATTCCAGCCCGTAATAGAACATGATCCCCCTCACGAAGGGGTCCGTCAGGAAGCCTAACCCCCGAAGGAAGTGAGACATGAACACCATGCTCTCACCAGGCTTAGGAGTGGGAATAACCTGCCCTTGGGCGGGCAGCTTGTGCGAAATTTCGCCTGTTAGATACCGGGCATCTCTCAGCTTTAGCACGTCTTCTTCCGTGACGGAGGAAGGCATCCACCGTCCTTGCAGGTCGGAGCCGGACATCCTTGGAGGTCCGAAGCGCCTGAATCTAGAGCTTTGGGTGTTGGAACTCGAGGCGAGGGGCGGATTCGATTGAGATTGAAAGAAAGGAGTAGGCCTTGGTCTCGTTATAAAGAGGTTGAATACAAAGAGCCCTCCCCGTGACCGTTCAGGACTCGCCTTCGATAGAGGAGACGTGCCAACGGGCGTGGTTGGGTTACCCACGCCCGTATTGATGAGAATCCCAGAATAAGGGGACACGATCTTTGCTTTGACAAGACATGCCAAGGAAACTGCCTCACTAAACGCGCTGAGGTGGAACAGTAAAAATGATTCGAATAAAGGCTTGGCCGTGGTGTGATGTCACACCATGAAATACGTCAACAAATTGAACTTGTGTAAATATTATTCTCTCTACGGTGGTATGTGGAACTTATTTTGCAGAGCCGGACACTATCCTCGTGTTCAAAATCATCTATGAAGTATTCAGAGAAGGAACCCTCCTTGCAATGCCGAAGATAATATGCGCGCCGGACTCGTCGTCATTGAAGCCCGGTTCAGGGGCTACTGAGGGAGTCCTGGACTAGGGGGTGTCCGGATAAACGAACTATCACCTTCGGCCGGACTCCTGGATTATGAAGATACAAGATTGAAGACTATGTCCCGTGTCCGGATGGGAATTTTCTTGGCGTGGAAGACAAGCTTGGCGTTACGGATATGTAGATCTCCTACCATTGTAACCGACTCTGTGTAACCCTAACCCTCTCCAATATCTATATAAACCGGAGGGTTTTAGTCCGTAGGACGAACAACAATCATACCATACGCTAGCTTCTAGGGTTTAGCCTCTTTGATCTCGTGGTAGATATACTCTTGTACTACCCATATCATCAATATTAATCAAGCAGGAGTAGGGTTTTACCTCCATCGAGAGGGCCGGAACCTGGGTAAAAACATCGTGTCCCTTGTCTCCTGTTACCATCCGCCTAGACGCAGAGTTCGGGACCCCCTACCCGAGATCTGCCGGTTTTGACACCGACAACCACCCTATTTACTAATGATGAGAAGTCTCGCTATTATTATATCCTTAAGATATTTCCGTTCTCGTTAAAGGGTGATGCTAAGACTTGGTATAATTCTCTTGCTCCTAGTTGTGTTCGTATTCCCCAGGATATGATTTATTACTTCTCTGCTAAATATTTCCCTACTCATAAGAAACAAGCTGCCTTGCGGGGAATATATAATTTTGTGCAAACCAAAGAAGAGAGTCTCCCACAAGCTTGGGGGAGGCTTCTCCGGTTACTTAATGCTTTGCCTGATCATCCTCTTAAGAAAAATGAAATACTTGATATCTTTTATAATGGACTAACCGATGCTTCCAAGGACTACTTGGATAGTTGTGCTGGTTGTGTTTTCAGGGAAAGAACAATCGACGAAGCTGAAATATTATTGAATAATATGTTGACTAATAAAAATAATTGGACTTTTCCTAAGCCAATTCCTGAGGCAATTCCTAAACCAATTGAGCCAACTCCTGAGCCTATTCCTAAATCCACTCCGAAGAAGAGAGGTGTTTTATTTCTCAGTCCTGAAGATATGCCAGAGGCAAAGAAATCAATGAAAAAAAAGGTGTTAAAGCTGAAGATGTTAAGAATTTACCTCCTATTGGAGAAATACATGGTCCTAATATACCGCCTGTTGAATAACCATATTTTCTTGATAACCCGATAGAGGTAGTAAAGGTAAATTCTCTATATAGATATGATAAAGTTGAAGTCCCGTCTACTAAATTTCATAGCCCTTGCTTAGATGAATTTGATGACTTTATGGCTAGACAAGAAAGTTTTAATGCTTATGTTGGTAGAGAGTTAAAGAATAATGCTTTCGAGATCAGACGCGTAGGCGATAATATAGCTAGAGTTAAAGATGAACTCAAACTCATTAGCAAATATGCTTCTATGATTGCTACACAAGCTGAGCAAGTACTTAAAGCTCAAAATGATTTGCTTGAGGAATTAAATAATAAAAATGACTTTGCTGTTAGAGTGGCTACTACAACTGGTAGAATGACTCAGGAACCTTTGTATCCTAGAGGCCACCCTAACAGAATCGAGCAAGATTCTCAGAGAAACAATTTAGAGGCACCTAGTTCTTCTAAAAAGAAGAAGAAGAAAAACGATAGAACTTTGCATGCTTCTAGTTAATGTTAATGTTAATGTTATTTAGACACACCTGATAATCCCAATGATATTTCTATTTCTGATGCTGAAACACAATCAGGTGATGAACATGAACCTACTGATAATGTTAATGATAATGTTCATGTTGATGCTCAACCTAGCAAAAACAATGATGTAGAGATTGAACCTGCTGTTGATCTTGATAACCCACAATCAAAGAATCAACGTTACGATAAGAGAGATTATGTTGCTAGGAAGCATGGTAAAGAAAGCGAACCATGGGTTCAGAAACCCGTGCCCTTTCCTCCTAAACCATCCAAGACAAAGGATGATGAGGATTTTGAGCGCTTTGCTGAAATGATTATACCTATTTTCTTACGTATGTGTTTAACTGATATGCTCAAAGTAAATCCTTATGCTAAGTATATGAAGGATATCGTTACAAATAAAGGAAGATACCGGAAGCTGAAATTTCCACCATGCTTGCTAATTACACTTTTAAGGGTGGAATACCAAAGAAACTTGGAGATCCGGGTGTGCCAACTATACCATGCTCCATTAAAAGAAATTGTGTTAGAACTCCTTTATGCGATCTTGGAGCCGGTGTTAGTGTTATGCCTCTCTCTTTATATCGTAAACTCGAATTGAATAAGTTGACACCTACTGAAATATCTTTGCAAATGGCTGATAAATCAACTGCTATACTTGTCGGTATTTCTGAGGATGTGCCTGTTGTGGTTGCAAATGTCACTACCTTAACAGACTTTGTTATTCTTGATATTCCCGAGGACGATAGTATGTCTATTATCCTTGGTAGACCTTTTCTTAATACTGCAGGGGCTGGTATTGATTGCAACAATCTCAAGTTCATAGCATCAATTCTATTGGAAAAGCTCCAACTATTATTATTGGAGGTTTTGAATTTCCTCTTCCTACTGTCAAGAAAAAATATGATATTCTAATTGTTGGGGATTTTCATATCCCTGTTGAGGTAACTTACTGTTATTCGAAATTTCTCCGGTTTCGTGTTATTCGGAATGAGTTTGTTAAAAAGACTTGATCAACCTTGTTAGTGGATTCATTTTGATGATCATTAGATAGATGAAACTAGAAGGCACAACCTTCTGTACCCACTTTTTACTTTCTGTTATTTAGAATAAATAAAGAAAAAATAGTATTATCTGTCTGTTTGCTAAATTATCCATGCATTAAAAAATTAGCCCTGAATCGTACAAAAGGCCCCATATTTGTAGGTATCTATGCTTCACGTCTTGCTAGACATTTTCAGATACCCATTAGGCACCATGAGAAGGAGGAGACAAAATTGCCTCCTCACATTTTAGATTACAAGAGCATGGTAGCACACAAGTTAATTGTTGACAATGAAGATAAAATGCTCTTGTATAAACTTAGATTTAATAAGAAGCACATTGAGATTATTATTTTGCTTGCGCCTCTGTTGTTTGATTTGCTTGCAGAAAATTTTCTTGTCACACCGAAGGCGGTGAATAATCATCGAGCCCAAGCTTTTACTCCAGAACCTGAACCTGAGCCGGAACCTGAGCTGGACCCTTATCGTGCATCATCTGTCCTGTGGGATCCGGAGATGACCAGCCAGTTGTATCCTGATTACACCTCCCATTACACCAGGGAGAGTAGCGGTGGTCCTTGGTACTAGACCAACATAGGCCAAAATCCTAAGCTTGGGGGAGTACGTATTTCTCACCGACTTTACATTCATGTTCACACACTAGTCGTCGGTGCTCATACTCTTTCATTGTATTATCCATGTTAGTTTAAATTTCTTTTTCTAGTTTTCTTCTTGTGTGTTTGATAAACTTTAAGAAAAACCAAAAAAAATAGTTAGTTTAATTTCCATGCTTGTAGTAGAAATTAAAATGAAAACCGAAAAAGATTTCTAGTTCTTCTTCTTACTTGTTGGGAGCTTTCCCGTGTAAATAGTTTTATTTTGTTTTCTTTCTTTTGGGGGTTGAGAGGACTATATTGAAAATGCTTAGTGGCTCTTATATGCATGATTGTTTATTTAACTTAGAGCCCATTTTACCCTATCTTCTCTCTTGAGTTGAATGCTTGCAGATTCCAGCTTAGTCCAATGCACGTGCACTCTTATTATTATACACATCATTCTGTCATGCAAGTGAAAGGCAATAATGACGATATATGATGGACTTATTGGGATGAGAAAAGCTGGTATGAACTCGACCTCTCTTGTTTTTGTAAATATGATGAGTTCATCGTTTTTGAGTCAGCTATTATGAAGTAAACATATTTGCAATGACATTTAGAGATTATAGTTGCTTGTGCCATGCTTGATTAGCTATGAGTTATAATGATTTACCTTGTGTGCCAACATGCTATTAGAATGATTATGATGAGATATGATGGGATGGTATCCTACTTTGAATGAATTGAGTGACTCGACTTGGCACATGTTCACACATGTAGTTGAATCAAATCAACATAGCCTTCACGATATTTATGTTCATGGTGGATTATATCCTACTTAATTTTAATGCATGTTTACGGGCGTTGTCGCTCTCTTAGTTGGTTGCTTCCGAGTCTTTTGCTAGCCTTCACCTATACTAAGCAAGAATACTGCTTGTGCATCCAAACTCCTTAAACCCAAAAGTTGTTCCATATGAGTCCACCATACCCACCTATATGCGGTATTTACCTGTCGTTCCAAGTAAAATTGTATGTGCCAAACTCCAAACCTTCAAATGAAATTCTGTTTTGTATGCTCGAGCAGCTCATGTTACAACTAGGGTTGCCTATATCTTCCATGCTAGGTGGGTTATTCTCAGGAGGAGTGGACTCCGCTCCTCATTCATGAGAAAGGGTCGGTAACCGGGATGCCCAGTCCCATGATCCAAAAAGATCAAAGCAAATCAAAATAATTAAAAAAAACTCCCACAGGGCTGTTGTTAGTTGGAGGCACTCGTTGTTTCGAGCAAGCCATGGATTGATGCTTGTTGGTGGTTGGGGGAGTATAAACCTTTACCATTCTATTTGGGAACTGCCTATAATGCATATAGTATGGAAGATACAACCATCTCATAGTTGTTGCGTTGACAGCGAAAGTATGCCGCTCAAAATGTTATTCAATTTATATTTTAAAATCGAGCTCTGGCACCTCTACAAATCCCTACTTCCCTCTGCGAAGGTCCTATGTGACACCCCAAAATTTTAATCTTGTTTTACTAATTAAAATTTTGCCTAGGAACTAAAACTTTTATTTTCTGTATTTTCCTTCTGATTTCAGGACCACTCTTTTCTTTATTAGTATAGAGTTTTACCCACTAGTGAAATCTTTTCAATCATTGTTGGACTTAAATTTTTTTTCTCAAATAAAACAATTCTTTATCAGTGGGATTATTTGCATAATTATTTTCCCTGATGCCTTATTTCTGTAAAAATGATTTTTTCTAAGCTTCAAGGCCTCTTTTACACTGCAACCCTTTGATAAATTCATTTAAAAATTCCACCAAAAAATTGGAGATGTCATGTGATGTTTTTAAAACAATTTTATGCAAAAATATATTTCATTCCTTGGATATTTTGAGTTCTACACATGATTTTCAAATCTGGTCCAGTGGGCAGTTTTACACTACAACCTATTTAAATATTTCTTTAAAACTTCCACCAAAATTTTGGGATGTCTATATGAGTATGTTAATTATCTTTTTGCAAAAACCCAGTGATGTCCTTTGAAAAATTTGAGTGAATCAACCTATTTTCCATTCTGGTCCAACTTGATGATTTGTACAACAACTATATTTTAAGCTGCTCCTTTATCCATGATTTCCTTTCCTACTTGTAGTCCTCCCTGCTTAACCCTTAAGTCCAGAAGAGTGGACCCATTGGAGGATTTTTAGTGCATGCAACCATGCCCTCTTCTTTCTGTCCAAAACTGATGTTTTGCAAAACTTGCACTAGCAAGTTTGTGCTTTGGGCAAACTAAAGAGACCCCACTCTGGAAGTTTTGGCCACCCCAAGAGATGCCTAGGTGCATGTGGCATTCTGTCGAGCACCCTGTAGGCATGACCAGTTTTGACACGAGTCTTAGCTTGCACTATGATCTTACTTCCCTTGCCTAACTACCTTGTCCAATAGACTCCTCGCTACTCATAACCTAGGTCTGCTAATTCCCAGCCTCACCCGAGACCTCTAACACGCCCTGACATTTCTTCAAGCACGTCCCGTGCGTGCTCTGGGCGCGAGCAGAGCGCGCGTTTTGCACGTGCCGCGCCCGAGTCGCCACGTCGCGCCCCTGGTTTTGCCCACGCCACAGAGCCGCGCCACGCACTCCCCTTCTCACCAGAACGTGCCAAGCAGCCCTGGTGCCCCGCAGCACCGCCGTTAGATCCCTTGGCGGCATGCCGGCGTCCGCAATGCGCCTCTGCCAGGTCGGTGCCGCCCAGGCCTCTCCCGCTCGCCACCTGCCCCTGGAACAGCTCATCCTCATCCTCTCGAGTGTCCTCTAGCTCTCGTCGTCGCCACGATGCCCTGACGCTACAGGGAGACGGTTCGCTGATGAACTTATCTGGCCGCCGCTAACCGACCTCGTTGCGGTATATAAGGAGGCCCCCGAACCCATTCAAGCACGGAAGCAACCTCAGGCCACCTTCATGGCACCCCCACAGCCTGCAATCGTCGGAGGGAGGCCTTCTTCCCCATCTCCGGCAACCGCAGCCACCGCCACTGCGCCGGCCATTCCGGCGCCACCAGAGCCTCCCCCTCTCCACTCTCTTCACCAGGAACTCCCTCTCCCCCTCGTGAATCCATCCCCCTGCTCGATTTTGATCGGGACTCATTGCGGGAGAAAAATCACTTTGCCCGACGACCACCGTCCGCCGCGAAGCTCACCGCCGGCAGCTCCGTCCACCCTAGAGACCATAACAACCACCGGAGTGACCGTCTTGATCCCCTAAGCACGCGGATGGCCTCCGTTCTTAGAACGGTGCCGTCATTCGCTGGCGAGCCTCGCCGGAGCTCCGCCTCTGTTTCAGCCGGAGGAGGTGACGCGCGCGTGGACTGGGCAAACCTGACCAGTGGGCCAGGCTGGTCCACTGTCAGCGACCCAGTGCAGATCCACGCAGGCATAAGTGGAAACGTATTTTTAGAATACGCCTTCGACGTGGTCAGTCCGAATTGTTTTTCTTTTTCTATTTTATTTTCTTTTTAAAAACAGATTTTGACCACAACTTTAGCTGCCTGTAACTTTTTAATGACAACTCCAAATGAATTGATTCTTTTCCCTACCTCTCTCAAATTTAATCTAGTTTATTTTAAGATTTATTTGAAAAAATTTCAAAACAACTTTTTGTGCAGTTTTTGAATTTGTGTGTTAATTCAAATTTATTTAAAATAGGACTTTGGAGAGAGAGAAGAAAACTTTCAAAAGTTTTGGAGTGCACCCTGCCTTTCCACACATTGAAGGCAAGCATTCTGAACCCTGGAATAGTATTTTTGTATGCATTGTTTGACACGATCATGACACCACCTCAATACATGGAACTCGTTATTTTATGTGGTGATGTGATCGTTTGCATGAATGTTTATTGAAAATTTCCTTGCTGTCGGAAATGGATATGCTTGTGATGATGGTCATCCTCGTATGCCTTTTGTGCCTACCGGAAGGAAAACGGGAAAGTCTCTGTCTTGGGTAGACCCGAGCTTGTCCCTAGTTCCTCGTCAAGACGAGTGTGTCCGGCATGGCATGAGGGGTATGATGAGTGGTGATTCTATCTGTTGGATGAAATACATTCATTATGCTAATCATGAAGGGAAATTATAAACCTCCTGAGTCGACCATAGATCGAGTCTTGTTCCAGTAACCCCCATACTTGTTTCGTACTACCGCTTGTCCCTGCTGCAGGTAGGGTACGGTTCAGTAAATTGTCAACCCCTTTCTAGCACACACCGTACAGAGGGGCCGGGATGAGGGTACCAAGGCCATGGATTAAAGCCAATCATCCGGTCAGGGGGCATCGGTGTGTCGGTTGTAGCCGAGGGGGTAGCTTCCCCAGTTTTGCGCGCGGTATAAATTTTGTGATCCCATGCTAATCGAGGTTGTAGCCTCCCCACTTAGAGTTTTGCTTAACGAGTGTCGTGGGTGACTCCAGACACCGGTAAGTTAAGCTGGTGTGTGCAAGTCAGGTGCGTTTTCAATTAAAAGACTGTAGACGGAATTAGTCCCGATGGACTAAAGGAACTAGTTACTCGTGGGTAAAGAGTACACCCTCTGTAGAGATTAAAACAATTCGAATAGCCGTGTCCATGGTTAAGGACTACAGTCTGGGTGGGTCAAGTGTCGGTCTTAGTGTCGGTCTTCGGAGGAGAACTACTAAACCAGAACCCGGATCATGACTGATGACTTGTGATGATTATGTTTATTATGGACTAAGCCTTTATATTATTTGAAATTATTGAACATCCCTGGGACGGTTCTACCTCCTGGATATTCACTGTGATTATTTATAAGCCCTTTATGTGGTGTCGCTGAGACGCCCGACTGTGGCATGCTTGTTATTTATTTACTTTATAAGCTTTTTATGTGGTGTCGCTGAGACGTCCGACTGTGGCATGCCTGTTATTTATTTACTTTATAAGCCCTTTATGTGGTGTCGCTGAGACGCCCGACTGTGGCATGCTTGTTATTTATTTACTTTATAAGCCCTTTATGTGGTGTCGCTGAGATGGCCGACTGTGGCATTGCTTGTTATTTAATTTCCTTATAAGCCCTTTATGTGGTGTCGCACAAACGCCCGACTGCAGCATTTTATTTCCACTCCATTATTGCTCATTCAGGTTACATATAAATAACCTGTTTGCATGCATAAGAGATTTTATTTATGACTGACGATGTGATCATAGAATACTTCAGTGCATGAATATCATTTATATTATCCCAATGTTCATATTGTTTGCGAGTACATTCAAAGTACTCACTGGCTTGTCCCTGGCTATCGTCTTGGCCAGATTTCTTGCACGGAGAGGAGCGACCCGATGACAGCCCCTGAACCTAAGCAGCGGTGATAGCAGCCTCGTGAAGATAGGAGTTAACCTGGTCAGCTGTTCCTGTTGGGAAATGGAGTCCCATAGACACTGATGATCCGCAAAACCGCTTTCGCCATCAACCACTAGAAACCATTTGTTGTACTCATAGGCCAGAATGGTCTTGTACTACATATTTTGTGTTTTGCTTGGAATTTCTGTATCAAGTTGGTGCCTCATCAGCTAACAGTAATCCTAGGGCTAGTGAGCACAACGCCATTTTTTGGAAATTAATACCCGGAAAACCTGTCACGGCTGTCCTATCTATTTACTTTTATGTTGAGTCATCACCCTTCTTATTAAAAGCACCCGTTGGAGAGCAAACTGTCATTTGCATTCATTATTATTGGTTTATATTGGGTATGACTTGACTGGATCTCTTTTACCATAAATTATAATGTTTAGTCAGTTCTTGATCTTTAAAGGTGCTCTGCATTTATGTTTTGCGGTCTCAGAAAGGGCTAGCGAGATATCATTTTGTTATATCATGTTATGATTATTTTGAGGAAGTGTTGTCATCCAAGTTTTATTATTATGGCTCGCTGATGTCTACTACACAACCTTCTTCTTGTAGACGTTGTTGGGCCTGCAAGTGCACATGTTTGTAGGACAGTAGCAAATTTCCCTCAAGTGGATGACCTAAAGTTTATCAATCCGTTGGAGGCGTAGGATGAAGATGGTCTCTCTCAAGCAACCCTGCAACCAAATAACAAAGAGTCTCTTGTGTCCCCACCACACCCAATACAATGGTAAATTGTATAGGTGCACTAGTTCGGTGAAGAGATGGTGATACAAGTGCAAAATAGATAGTAGATATGGGTTTTTGTAATCTGAAAATATAAAAACAGCAAGGTAACTAAAGATAAAAGTGAGCGTAAACGGTCTTGGTATGGTAGGAAACAAGGCCTAGGGTTCATACTTTCACTAGTGCAAGTTCTCTCAACAATAATAACATAGATAGATCAGATAACGAGCCCTCAACATGCAACAAAGAGTCACTCTGAGGCCACTAATAGTGGAGAACAAACGTATAGATTATGGTAGGGTACGAAACCACCTCAAAGTTATCCTTTCTGTTCTATCTATTCAAGAGTTCGTAGTAAAATAACATAAAGCTATTCTTTCCGCTCGATCCATCATAGAGTTCATACTAGAATAACACCTTAAGATACAAATCAACCAAAACCCTAATGTCACCTAGATACTCCATTGTCACCTCAAGTATCCGTGGGCATGATTATACGATATGCATCACACAATCTCAGATTCATCCAACCAATCATAAAAGTACTTCAAAGAGTGCCCCAAAGTTTCTATCGGAGAGTCAAGAACGTGTGCCAACCCCTATGCATAGGTTCCCAATGTCACGAAACCCGCAAGTTGATCACCAAAACATACATCAAGTGGCACATGACATCCCGTTGTCACCACAGATAATCACGGCAAGACATACATCAAGTGTTCTCATAAAAGACACAATCCAATAAGATAACTTCAAAGGGGAAACTCAATTCATCACAAGAGAGTAGAGGGGGAGAAACATCATAAGATCAACTACAATAGCAAAGCTCGGGATACATCAAGATCGTATCACCTCAAGAACACGAGAGAGAGAGATCAACCACATAGCTACTGGTGAACTACTTCCTCCTCGTCATGGATAGCGTTGGGATGATGAAGATGGCCACCGGTGATGGGATCCCCCTCCGGCAGGGCGCCGGAACGTGCTCCCGAGAGGTTTTTGGTGGCTACAGAGGGTTGCGGCGGCAGAACTCCCGATCTATCTTTTGTTCTCGAAGTTTTAGGGTACGTAGGTATATATATATGGGTGCAGGGGGTACGTTGGTGGACCTCCGGGGTGCTCATGAGGCAGGGGGCGCGCCCAAGGGGGTGGGCACGCCCCCCACCCTCGTGGGCAGCCTGGGACTCCCCTGACGTGCACTCCAAGTCTATCAGGTTGCTTTCCATCCAAAAATAACTTCTCCAGTTGATTTCGTTCCGTTTTGACTCTGTCTGATATTCCTTTTCCTCGAAACACTGAAATAGGCATAGAACAACAAATTTGGGTCGGGCCTCCGGTTAATAGGTTAGTCCCAAAAATAATATAAAAGTGGATAATAAAGCCCAATATTGCCCAAAACAGTAGATAATATAGCATGGAGCAATCAAAAATTATAGATACGTTGGAGACGTATCAAGCATCCCAAGCTTAATTTCTGCTCGTCCTCGAGTAGGTAAATGATAAAAAAGAATTTTGATGCGGAGTGATACTTTGGCATAATTTCAATGTAAATCTCCTTAATTGTGATATGAATATTCAGATCCGAAAGATTCAAGACAAAAGTTCATATTGACTCAAAAATAATAATACTTCAAACATACTAATCAAAGCAATTATGTCTTCTCAAAATAACATGGCAAAAGAAAGTTCATCCCTACAAAATCATATAGTTAGGCTATGCTTCATTTTCGTCACACAAAGATGTTCCCAACTTCTATACCCCCGATGACAAGCCAAGCAATTGTTTCATACTTAAATAATCTCAAACTTTTTCAACCTTCACGCAATACATGAGCGCGAGCCATGGATATAGCACTATCGGCGGAATAGATTATGATGATGGGGATTGTGTGGAGAAGACAAAAAAGGAGAAGGTCTGACATTGACGAGGCTAATCAACGGGCTATGGAGATGCCCATCAATTGATGTCAACATGAGGAGTAGGGATTGCCATGCAAGAGATGCACTAGAGCTAGGAATGCTCAACAAAAGAAAACTAGTGGGTGTGCATCCAACTCGCTTGCTCATGAAGACCTAGGGCATTTGAGGAAGCCCATCGTAGGAATATACAAGCCAAGTTCTATAATGAAAAATTCCCACTAGTACAAAAAGACAACTTATGATACTCACTATATGAAGAGCAAGGTGCTACTTTGAAGCACAATATATGAGACTCACTACATGAAGAACAAGGTGCTACTTTGAAGCACAAGTGTGGAAAAAGAGATAGTAGCATTGCCCTTTTCTTTTCTTTTCTTTTCTTTTTTGGCCTTTCTCCTTTTTTTTATTTGGGCAATGCTCTAATAATGATGATCATCACACTTCTATTGATTACAACATAAGGATTACAACTCGAAACTTAGAACAAGATATGACTCTATATGAATGCCTCTGGCGATGTACCGGGATGGTGCAATGAATCAAGAGTGACATGTATGAAAAATAATGCATGGTGGCTTTTCCACAAATACGATGTCAACTACATGATCATGCAATGGCAATATGACAAAAGTAATGTATGTCATGATGATGATGATGGAAGTTGCATGGCAATATATCTCGGAATGGCTACGGAAATGCCATAATAGGTAGGTATGGTGGCTGTTTTGAGGAAGATATAAGGAGGTTTATGGGTGATAGAGCGTATCGTATCACGGGGTTTGGATGCACCGGCGAAGTTTGCACCAACTGTCAAGGTGAGAAAGGGCAATGCATGGTACCGAAGAGGCTAGCAAAGGCGAAAAGGTGAGAGTGCGTATAATCCATGGACTCAACATTAGTCAAAAGAACTCATAAACTTATTGCAAAAATTTAGAAGCCATCAAAATCAAGTACTACGCGCATGCTCCTAGGGGGATAGATTGGTAGGAAAATACCATCGCTCGTCCCCGACCGCCACTCATAAGGATGCACAAGCCAGGTACACTTCATGTTTCAAATTTGTTACATAACTTTAACCATACGTGCATGCAACGGGACTTGCAAACTTCAACACAAGTATTTCTCAAATTCATAATTACCTAACTAGCACGACTTTGATATTATCACCTCCATATCTCAAAACAATTATCAAGCATCAACCTTATCTTAGTATTCAATTCACTCATAAGAAAGTTTCACATATCTTGAATACCAAGTATATTAACATTAAGAAAATTACCATGCTATTAACGACTCTCAAAATAATCTAAGTTAAGCATGACAGATCAATAGTTTCTTTAAAACAAATCCACCATCGTGCTCTAAAAGATCTAAGTGATGCACTAGAGCAAATGACAAGCTACTCTGAAAGATATAAGTGAAAGTCAATGAGTAGCTAAACAATTATGCAACTATGTGAAGACTCTCTCTCATTTAATAATTTCAGATCTAGATACTTTATTCAAACAGCGAGCAAAGCTAAAGACAACTACATTGCAAGGATAGCACAACTCATGTGAAGAAGCAAAAACTTAGGCTCAAACGATACTAACCGATAGTTGTTGAAGAAGAAAGGTGAGATGCCTAACGGGGCATCCCCAAGCTTAGATGCTTGAGACTTCTTGAAATATTATCTTGGGGTGCCTTGGGAATCCCCAAGCTTGAGCTTTTGTGTCTCCTTAATTCCTCTCATATCATGGTTTCTCTTTTTATCAAAAGCTTCATTCACAACAAACTCAACAAGAACTTGTGAGATAGGTTAGTATAAACCAATGCAAAACCTTATCATTTTCTACTGTAACAAATCACTTAAATAATTATTCAACATTGAATACTAAATTCCTCTGCATATTTAATACTCCTATCCTCAAATAGAATCATTAATCAAGCAAACATATGCAAACAATGCAACCATAACAGCAATCTTCCAAAACAGTACAGTCTGTAAAGAATGCAAGAGTATCAATACTTCCCTGACTCCAAAAATTATGAACTAAAATTCCCACTGTAATAAATTTATCATAGCTCAATATGCAAAAATATTCAACATTATACCATTCTCTTACTTTTCTAGGGAATTTTTGCAACAGCGGTAAACTTTCTGTTTTCAAACATAAACATGTATACTAGCAAAATAAGCATGGCAAAGGCTATCCTTGACTTCTTTATTGAAACTAAAGATGCAAAAAATTATTCTAAAGAAAAGAAAGCAAATATTAACAATAGAAAATGACGCTCCAAGCAAAACACATATCATGTGGTGAATAAAAATATAGCTCCAAGTAAAGTTACCGATGAACGAAGACGAAAGAGGGGATGCCATCCGGGGCATCCCCAAGCTTAGGCTTTTGGCTATTCTATAATATTACCTTGGGGTGCCTTGGGAATCCCCAATCTTAGGATCTTGCCACTCCTTATTCCGTAGTCCATCGAATCTTTACCCAAAAATTGAAAACTTCACAACACAAAACTTAACAGAAAATTCGTGAGCTCCGTTAGTATAAGAAAATAAAAACCACCACTTAGGTACTGTAATGAACTCATTCTAAATTCATATTGGTGCAAGATATACTGTACTACAACTTATCTATGGTTCATACCCTCCGATACTACTCATAGATTCATCAAAATAAGCAAACAACACATAGAAAACAGAATCTGTCAAAAACAGAACAGTCTGTAGTAATCTGTATTAAACGTATACTTATGGAACTCCAAATATCCTACAAAATTAGGAAGTCCTAAGAAATTAGTGTACCAATCCAGATAAAAACGAATCAGATAAGAAGCACGTTTCTGTGAATTAACAAAACTAATTTACTGGGTGCAAAAGTTTCTGATTTTCAGCAGGATCAACACAACTATCACCGTAAGCTATCCTAAAGGTCTTACTTGGCACTTTATTGAAACAAAAGCTATAAATCATGATTACTACAGTAGCATAATCATGTGAACACACAAAAACAGTAGGGATAAGTATTCGGTTGTATCCCAACAAGCGGTTTTCTTTAATGCCTTTCTAGCTAGGCATGATGATGACAATGATGCTCACATAAAAGATAAGAATTGAAACATAACGGGAGCATCATGAAGCATATGGCTAGCATATTTAATTCTAACCCTCTTCCTATGGATAAGGATTTTGTGAGCAAACAACTTATGGGAACAATAATCAACTAGCATAGGAAGGTAAAACAAGCATAGCTTCAAAAATTTAAGCACATAGAGAGGAAACTTGATATTATTGCAACTCCTACAAGCATATGTTCCTCCCTCATAATAATTTTCAGTAGCATCATGAATGAATTCAACAATATAACCAGCACCTAAAGCATTCTTTTCATGATCTACAAGCATAGAAAAATTACTAGTCTCCACATAAGCAAAATTCTCCTCATTCGAAATAGTTGGAGTATCATAAGAGACTTGAACACTAAAAATTGTTTCCACATTAAAAGAGTAATGTTCAGAAAAAGGGTGTACATGATCATGACAATATTTGTAAATATAATCATCACTACTTTTTATAGAATAAGTTCCATCACAATAATCATCATAAGTAGCAACTTCGTTCTCATCATCATCGATTGAAACCTCTCCCAAGATAGTGGAATCACTAAATAAAGTTGACACTCTTCCAAATCCACTTTCATATTCATCACAATAAGATTGAACATCCTCAAAAATAGTGGGATCACTACTTCCTAAAGTTGAAACTCTTCAAAACCCACTTTCATAAATATAATCATCATAGGTAGGAGGCATGCTATCATCATAACTACTTTGCATATCAAAACTTGAGAGGCTAAAAATATCATCATTATTAAACATAGCATCCCCAAGCTTGGGACAAACATTAATTGCAGCAAATATATTCTCAAATATGTCATCCTCATCAAACCTAGCTTCCCCAAGCTTGGGCCTTTTCATATCATAAGCATAATCACTCTCATCATTAAAAATATTGATAGCACCAATAGTATAGCAATTATCATCATCACAATGAGTAATAGGAGCAACATCATTTGGGAGGGATACCTTTCTACCTTTGTTGCTCCTTCTTTTCTTTTTCTTATTCACATTATGTGTGGGTTCAACATTCCTATTTGAGCTCCTTATTGATGAGATTGGTTGAATAGAAGGCTCCTCCTCGTTACCTGATTCATCACAAGAAATAATAGGACGAGATTGGGAAGCCTCTTCCCTTTCATTAGTATTCTCATCATCTTCCATTTGCTTTCTTTTCCTTATGTAATTGGCAATATAAGGATTTTCAATACAATTCACCGCACAATACATATAAATTTCCTCTAGATCAAAACCAAGAAGTTTGTAATGGGCAAATTCTGGAAGATAATTAGTTAAACGTTTCATTTGTTCGCAACCCATAAGCAAGCTAAGCTCATTATAATGTGCAAGGGAAATCAACTCATCACAATTTTTGGACACGATTAGATCATGAAACAATTTGCATCAGATAGCTAAATGACCACTTTCATTGCAAAGTCCACAAGTACGGCCAAGAAAATATAAATTTTCAGCACAAACATCTATCCTTTCTTGCAACAATTTAGTTTCTAAGTGCTTATGCCTCTTGCAATAAATATCTTCTCTATTTGGTGTGTTCATGCAAACATGCACTCCAAAAAAGTTGACATGCTCATAACAGATATTTTCATCATAACTAGTGCAATCATCATTAGCATCATGGATATTCAAAGAATTCGTACTAACAACATTGCAATCATGCTCATCATTCAAAGATTTAGTGCCAAACAATTTAGAGATTTCTTCTTCTAGCACTTGAGCACAATTATCCTTTCCATCATACTCACGAAAGATATTAAAAAGGTCAAGCATATGAGACAAACTTAACTCCTTTTTTTGTAATTTTCTTTTATAGACTAACTAGTGCTAAAACAAGAAACAAAAAGATTTGATTGCAAGATGTAAAGATATACCTTCAAGCACTCACCTCCCCGGCAATGGCGCCAGAAAAGAGCTTCATGTCTACTACACAACCTTCTTCTTGTAGACGTTGTTGGGCCTGCAAGTGCACAGGTTTGTAGGACAGTAGCAAATTTCCCTCAAGTGGATACCTAAGGTTTATCAATCCGTGGGAGGCATAGGATGAAGATGGTCTCTCTCAAGCAACCCTGCAACCAAATAACAAAGAGTCTCTTGTGTCCCCAACACACCCAATACAATGGTAAATTGTATAGGTGCACTAGTTCGGCGAAGAGATGGTGATACAAGTGCAAAATAGATAGTAGATATGGGTTTTTGTAATCTGAAAATACAAAAACAGCAAGGTAACTAAAGATAAAAGTGAGCGTAAACGGTATTGCAATGGTAGGAAACAAGGCCTAGGGTTCATACTTTCACTAGTGCAAGTTCTCTCAACAATAATAACATAGATAGATCATATAACAAGCCCTCAAGATGCAACAAAGAGTCACTCCGAAGCCACTAATAGCGGAGAACAAACGTAGAGATTATGGTAGGGTACGAAACCACCTCAAAGTTATCCTTTCTGTTCTATCAATTCAAGAGTTCGTAGTACAATAAAATAAAGCTATTCTTTCTGCTCGAACCATCATAGAGTTCATACTAGAATAACACCTTAAGATACAAATCAACCAAAACCCTAATGTCACCTAGATACTCCATTGTCACCTCAAGTATCTGTGGGCATGATTATACGATATGCATCACACAATCTCAGATTCATCCAACCAATCATAAAAGTACTTCAAAGAGTGCCCCAAAGTTTCTATTGGAGAGTCAAGAACGTGTGCCAACCCCTATGCATAGGTTCCTAATGTCACGAAACCCGCAAGTTGATCACCAAAACATACATTAAGTGGCACATGATATCCCGTTGTCACCACAGATAATCACGGCAAGACATACATCAAGTGTTCTCATAAAATACTCAATCCAATAAGAACACTTCAAAGGGGAAACTCAATTCATCACAAGAGAGTAGAGGGGGAGAAACATCATAAGATCCAACTACAATAGCAAAGCTCGGGATACATCAAGATCGTATCACCTCAAGAACACGAGAGAGAGAGAGATCAAACACATAGCTATTGGTACATACCCTCAGCCCCGAGGGTGAACTACTCCCTCCTCGTCATGGATAGCACCGGGATGATGAAGATGGCCACCGGTGATGGGATCCCCCTCCGGCAGGGCGCCAGAATGGGCTCTCGAGAGGGTTTTGGTGGCTATAGAGGCTTGCGGCGGCGGAACTCCCGATCTATCTTCTGTTCTGGAAGTTTTATTGTACATAGGTATATATGGGTGCAAGGGGTACGTTGGTGGACCTCCGGGGTGCTCACGAGGCAGGGGGCGCACCCAGGGGGGTGGGCACGCCCCCCACCCTTGTGGGCAGCCCGGGACGCCCCGGACGTGCACTCCAAGTCTATCAGGTTGCTTTCCTTCCAAAAATAACTTCTACAGTTGATTTCGTTCCGTTTTGACTCCGTCTGATATTCCTTTTCCTCGAATCACTGAAATAGGCATAAGACAACAAATCTAGGCTGGGCCTCCGGTTAATAGGTTAGTCTCAAAAATAATATAGAAGTGGATAATAAATCCCAATATTGCCCAAAACAGTAGATAATATAGCATGGAGCAATCAAAAATTATAGATACGTTGGAGACGTATCACTCGCTAGCTGATTATGCTATTGATATGAGTAATTGTGAGACCTAAGTGTTATTGTGAGTATGGTTAGTTCATAATATTTGCTGAAACTTGAATGCTGGCTTTTCATGTTACAACAACAAGAGCAAAAAGAGTTTGTAAAAGTTTTTCCTTATCACTTTCAGTTTATCAACTGAATTGCTTGAGGACCAAGCAAAGGTTTAAGCTTGGTGGAGTTGATACGTCTCCAACGTATCTACTTTTCCAATCACTTTTTCCCTTGTTTTGGACTCTAACTTGCATGATTTGAATGAAACTAACCCGGACTGACGCTGTTTTTAGCAGAACTACCATGATGTTGTTTTATGTGTAGAAAAGAAAAGTTCTCGGAATGTCCTGGAAATCCACAGAGGCACTTTTTGGAAATAATAAGAATTTTTGGCGAAAGAGTCAAGACCAGAGGGCCCACACCCTATCCACGAGACAGGGTGGCCCCCCCCTAGGGCGCACCCTCCTATCTCCAGGGCCCCCTGGACCTCCACCGACCTCAACTCCAACTCCATATATTCACGTTCGGGGAGAAAAAAATCAGAGAGAAAGTTTCACCGTGTTTTACGACACGGAGCCGCCGCCAAGCCCTAATCTCTCTCGGGAGGGCTGAGCTAGAGTCCGTTCGGGGCTCCGGAGAGGGGGATTCGCCGCCGTCGTCATCATCAACCATCCTCCATCACCAATTTCATGATGCTCCCCGCCGTGCATGAGTAATTCCATCATAGGCTTGCTGGACGGTGATTGGTTGGATGAGATTTACCATGTAATCAAGTTAGTTTTGTTAGGGTTTGATCCCTAGTATCCACTATGTTCTGAGATTGATGTTGCTATGACTTTGCTATGCTTAATGCTTGTCACTAGGGCCCAAGTGCCATGATTTCATATCTGAACCTATTATGTTTTCATTAATATATGTGTGTTCTTGATCCTATCTTGCAAGTCTATAGTCACCTATTATGTGTTATGATCCGACAACCCCGAAGTGACAATAATCAGGATACTTCTCGGTGATGACCGTAGTTTGAGGAGTTCATGTATTCACTATGTGCTAATGCTTTGTTCCGGTTCTCTATTAAAAGGAGGCCTTAATATCCCTTAGTTTCCGCTAGGACCCCGCTGCCACGGGAGGGTAGGACAAAAGATGTCATGCAAGTTCTTTTCCATAAGCACATATGACTATTTATGGAATACATGCCTACATTACATTGATGAATTGGAGCTAGTTCTGTGTCACCCTATGTTATAGCTATTACATGAGGAATCCCATCCGGCATAATTATCCATCACTGATCCACTGCCAACGAAGTTTTCATATATTGTTCTTCGCTTATTTACTTTTCAGTTGCTACTGTTACAACTACTACAAAAACCCAAAAACAATTATCTTTACTTTTGTTATCGTTACCTTTATTATCATGCCACTTTTGATACTAAATACTTTGCTGCAGATACTAAGTTATCCATGTGTGGTTGAATTGACAACTCAACTGCTAATACTCAAGAATATTCTTTGGCTCCCCTTGTGTCGAATCGATAAATTTGGGTTGAATACTTTACCCTCGAAAGCTGTTGCGATCCCCTACACTTGTGGGTTATCAGTCTTCGACTGCCAAAGGTGCTGGTGATGATGCCGTCTTGGGCTCCACGATGACCTCCACAGACTGGAGCTCATCATACCAGCCCCTGCCGCAGGCCTCCAGCTTCTTCTTGAAGGTCCTAGTCTTGAGGCCCCTCAGGACCTCCGCGTTGGCATGTTCGGCCTGGCCATTACTCCGGGGGTGCTAAACCGAAGCGTAGCATATCTGCGTTCCAAGGTTAGCACAATACGTTTTGAAGAGATTGCTGGTGAACTGCGAACCATTGTCGGTGATGATGCGGTTTGGGACCCCAAACCGGCTCATGAGGCCTTTGATGAACTTGACTGCAGAACCAGCTGGGATGGTGCGGACGGCCTCCACCTCCGCCCACTTGGTGAACTTGTCGATGGCAACGTAGTGGTAGCGTTAGCCCCCAGGCGCTCGAGGAAACGGGCCCAAGATATCCAGCCCCTAGACCGCGAACGGCCACGAGAGCAGGATGGTCTGCAGGCCCTAAGCCGGCTGATGGATCTGCTTGGCATGGAATTGGCAGGCTTCGCAGGACTTCACCAGCTCGATCGCGTCGTTGAGTGTTAGAGGCTAGTAGAACCTACTGCGAAATGCCTTGCTGACGATGGTCCGTGATGATGAGTGGTGTCCGCGATATCCACCGTGTATGTCAGCCATCAATTCCTTCCCCTATTCATTGGAGATGCAACGTAGGGAAACGTCATTTGGCCACTTCTGGTAGAGCTCACCGTCTCGGATGCAGTAGGTCGTGGCCTGCCGGACCACGCGTTCCGCGTCCTCCTCTTTCTCTGGCAGCATCCCTTGCATCATGTAGTCCTTGAATTCCGTGGTCCAGCATCCCTCGTGAGGCTCCAGCGCTAAGAGTAAGCGTGCTCCTAAGGTTGGGCCACAGGCCGGTGCTCCTGTGGCAGGTGGCTGAGGGAGTCTCTCCCGAGGCTGTGCTGTGCTTAAAAGTGACGGTGCCGCCGATGCCTTGAAGAGCCGTTCCTCGAAAACGTCAGGCTCCTGAGGCAGCCGCCTGGATGCCCTCCTGGTGATGTCATCAGCCTCTTAGTTGGTTCTGCGGGGCACGTGCTGCAACTCCAGCCCCCAAAACTGCTTTTCCATCCTGCGCACCTCCGCAAGATACACTTCCATGTGCTCGTCCTTTGGCTCATACACCTTGTTGGAGAAGTTGACGAGGAGCTGTGAATCGCCCTTGATGATGAGGCGCTTCACCCCCAGTGCTGCTGCAGCTTTCAAGCCTGCTATGAGGCCCTCGATTCTGCTATGTTGTTGGAGACCTTCTCGCCCTGCTGGAAACAGAGCTACATGGCGTAATAGAGCTTATCCTGAGTGGGGGATATAAGCACTGCACAAGCCCCTGCGCCATGCCGCGAGAATGCTCCATCGAAGTACATGACCTAGCCATCTGGTGCCTCACTTTCTGGGGAGAGTGACCGATCCTCGCCTACTTAGAGCCCTGGTGCCTCTGTCCATCCTGCCACAAAATCTGCAAGTGTGGCTCCCTTGACGACCCTGGTTGTGCTGAATTCCAACTGAAACGCTTGCAGCTTGATGTTCCATTTGGCGACCCATCCAGCGGAGTTGGGCCTCCCGAGTACCCTTTCCAATGGGTAGGCCAAGACGACCATAATGGGGTGACCTTGAAAGTAGTGCCACAGCTTTCGCGAGGCCACCAATAGCGCGAGCAAAAGCTTCTGAGGCATGGGGTATCGTGCCCTTGCATCCCGCAACATCGTGCTGACGAAGTACACCGGATGCTCGACGAGGATGGGTGTGCTGACGAGGTGTGTGCCCTCCGGAGGGTGAGGCGCCTCCTGAGACGACGGAGCCCCCTGCGCCTGGTTTCTTGGCGCGGCCTCTTCAGCCCTGGGGGCGTCTTCCTGCTAAGGCTGGTCACCATCCGCCAAGGCCATGGTCCTCGCGAGGCCTTCTCGGTCGTGACGCAGCCTTGACCTGGCGCTCCTCCCTAACCACCACTAGAGCTGCGCTGGCGGAGTAGGGTGTGGCATTGAGCTAGAGCACCAGGGACTCGAGGGAGCGCAGTGCCACCATCACAGGAGGGCTGGTCAGATATTTCTTGAGGTCTTGAAACGCTTGGTTGGCCTCGTGTGTCCACTCAAACGGGCCCTTCTTCTTCATTAGCTTGAAGAAAGGCAGGGCGCGCTCCCCCAGCTTGGAGATGAAACGTCCTAACACAATTATGCGCCCGGCGAGCTTCTGCATTTCTCTAAGGGTTTGCGGTGGACTCATGTCTTCGATTGCCTCGACCTTCTCTGGGTTGGCCTCGATCCCTTTGTGGGACACGAGAAAGCCCATAAGCTTGTCGGAAGGAACGCCAAACACGCACTTCTCTGGGTTGAGTTGCAGGTCCACCTTGCGGAGGCTCGCGAAGGTCTCCTCCAGATCCTGGATCAAGGTCTTCGTCTCCCGAGACTTCACCACAATGTCGTCGATGTAAGCCTCGGCGTTTTTCCCGAGCTGCGGGCGTAAGGCGATGTGCATCAGCCGCTGGAAGGTTGCGCCCGCGTTGCCCAACCCGAACGGCATGCACGCGTAGCAGTATACCCCACATGGGGTCATGAAGGTCGTCTTCTCCATGTCTTCTACCGCCATCTTGATTTGGTGATAACCCGAAAACGCATCCAAGAAACATAGCAGGTCACACTCGGTGGTGGAGTCGAAAATTTGGTCGATGCGGGGGAGCGCGAACATATCTTGAGGGCAGGCCTTGTTGAGGTTGGTGAAGTCGACGCACATGCGCTCCTTTCCTCCTTTTTTTGGCACAACAACAGGGTTTTCCAACCATTCGGGGTAGAGAACCTCGCGAATAACTCCTGCTGCCTCCAGCTTGCGGGTTTCTTGGATGATGATGGTCTTCTTCTCGGTGGACTGCTGCCTTGCTTTCTGCTTCACGGGGCGTACATTGGGGCACACATTCAGTTGATGCTCAATCACCTCCCTTGGGACCCCCGCTAGCTTATTGGGTTCCCACGTGAACATATCCTGGTTCGAGCGCAAGAACTTCACTAGCGCCTCCTCTTGGTCGAGGTTGAGGTTCGCACCTATGGTGAAGGTGGCGCTTGAGGACCTGTCCTCCTCAACTGGCACCTGCTTGGTCTCCGCCTTGTCCTGGGTGAACATCTGCTTCTTCTTGGTCGGTGCAGCCCCCTTGGCCTTAGAGGTGTCCATGCCGGCAGGCAGCGCTGCTGCGGCTGTCTTGAGGGCAAGCTTGAGGGCCAGTAGAGCATCCTTGGTATTTCCATCTACGGTGAGGACGTCGCTGCTCCCAGGCATCTTCATGAGGTTGTAGGCCGGATGGGTCGCTGCCAAGAACTGAGCCAAGGCGGGCAGGTATCCGAGGATGGCATTGTACAGGAGGCCAATGTGGGCGATGTCGAAGTAGACCAGCTCCGTGCGGAAGTTGTCGTGGGTGCTGAAAGTCATAGGAAGGCGGATCTGCCCCAAGGAGCTGGAGGAACCTCCTCCAACGCCCGAGAAGGGCTTGCTGGGTCGGAGCCATTCCAGCGGTTCATGGAGGAGGCTGAAGGCCTCCACCAAGAGCACGTTGAGGCCGGCGCCGCCGTCGATGAGAGGGTCTTGGTGACGGCCACCTGCCAGATGGTGGGCGTGCAAAGCATTGGGAGCGCACCCGAGCAGGCGGTGTTGACGGGGTGATCGTCCGAGTTGAAGGTCAGGTCGGCCTTGGGTGCCGCCTGACCCGGAGGAGCTCCTTGCCACGCGAGGGCGGCGCCGATCTGGCGGAAGAATGACTTGGCGTGGCGGTCTGAGGGTGGCGCCTGCGAGCCGCCTAGGAGAGCTGCAACGACCGAGGGCGCCGGCGCAGCGTAGTCGGTGAGGAAGAGGTTGCGCAGCTCCTCCTAGGAGGCCACAGAAGATGTTGGCAGGTTGAGCAGCCAAACGCGCAGGACGCTAGTGAGGGCCATGGGAAACCAGTTGGCCATGACCTTGTCGTCGCCTCCGGCCTTGAGGACGGCCTCCTCGTAAGCCAGCAGGAAAGCCAGTGGGTCTGCCGCGCCGTCATAGCGCGGAAGCATCTCTGTCTTAAAATTGTGCTACCACTGCACCTGCCGCAAGGCGGGGGCGAAGGCTCGGAGCCCCCTGGCCCCGACACTGGCGTCGGCCGCCGGAGCCGTAGGCGCGTTGTCCGACATGAGAGCGAAGCGCGGTGTTGGTGGAGAGCAGGCCGACGGAAGGAAGAGCTTTGATGCACCCCTACCTGGCGTGCCAAATGTCAGATATCGGGTTCCGGCAAAACCCTTAAGGTTCGAACTCTGGGGTGCGCATGAAGATCTTCTCCCTACCGAACCACGCCCTCAGCATCGCCACGGTTTTCTGAGCTAGATCGATGAACAACACAAGAGACACAAGGTTTATACTGGTACGGGCCACCGTTGTGGTGTAATACCCTAATCCAGTGTGTGGTGTGGTGGATTGCCTCTTGGGCTGATGATGAACAGTACAGAGGAAGAACAACCTTGCGAGGTGAGGTGTTCTTGTGGTGGTGTGTAGATGAGCTAGGTTTGGATCAGATGCCTTCCACTGTGGTGGCTAGCCCTATTAATAGAGGCCCTAGTCCTCTTCCCAAATATTGAGCGCGAAGGGAGCCAACAACAGCCATTTTGAAAGGGGACAGCTAGTACAAGCTATCCTGACTAAAGGTGGTCTTCGACTGCCAAAGGTGCTGGTGATGATGCCTTCTTGGGCTCCATGGTGACCTCCGTCCTGCCGTCCTGCTGGTCTTGGTCTCGCTGCACCGATATGGAAACCTTTGCCTGGTGCCTCGGTACTCCACGCCTGCGCTTGACCCCTTTGCACCAAGGAGGAAACGAGGACACTGCGCAGGCTGGTGCCCGCCTGGCGCCCGCCTGGTCTTGATCGTCATGTCTTGCGTCATGGGCACCTCGCGAGGTACCCCTTGCCTTGATCTCTCCGCCTCCTTGCGAGCCTCCTTGGTGAGGCCGCCTGTGAGGAGGCTTGCGTCGTCCGCCTCGCAAGGCTTGGCCCCTCGCGAGGGTCTTGAGCGTTCGTTGCTGAAGGCGGGCTGTACTGGGCCACTGGCTGAGCCACGCTACAGGTCGCAGGCACGCAAGTCTAGGGACCCCCATTCCTAGAACGCCGACATACATATGACGACGGCCGCCGTCTCTGCTGTTGGCATAGATCTGACGTCGTTAGCCGCCTGTCACTGGCCGGTCGCCAGGCCCACAGTTATGCCGACGGCAGCTATAAGCGTACTCCAAGCTGTGCCGACGGGGGCCGTCGGCATATCTGAGGATACCTCAACGGCTTGGGTATGTCGACGGCCTGACCTTGGCTGTCGGCATAGCTCAGAGTAGGCCGACGAGGGCCGCAGCATAGATTTTGCCGTCAGGGTAGCGCCCTGTTCCGGTAGTGCCTTTGACAACGGCGAGGAGCAGGGAGGAGGAAGAGAGGTCTAACGCCCCGGACACACCCGCCGATGGTCGTTACTCCTGGCGGGATCTAGACTGGCCCCACAGATCAATACTAGTCTTTTCTGCGCACTTTGTCCTCACTCGTGCGCACCCGGAAGCAACTTCCCGGTCGGTCACCCATCCTGAAACAACTCCATGCTTAACTTTAGAGTTCTGTCCGAATGGGCTCCCGGAAAAGAAGGAATTCCTTATTGATATGAGTAGTCTATTCTCCCTAATAAGCCAGGCTATCACATACACCCCAACTCAGAGGAACCGACGTCCTCGTCGGGCCACAGGAACGTTCCCTCTTGGCACATACGTCCGTGCATCCAGTCCGGTACATGTGCCATGCCGTGTGCCATGACGGGTCACAAACGTCATGAACAACATGACCGCGCACCTGTCCGTAAACATCCGTGTAACCGCGTTGGTCGGCTCTGATACCAACTTCTAACGCCCTGGACACACCCACTGGTGGTCGTTACTCCTGGCGGGATCTAGACTGTCCCCACAGATCAATACTAGTCTTTTCTGTGCACTTTGTCCTCACTCGTGTGCACCCGGAGCAACTTCCCGGTCGGTCACCCATCCTGAAACTACTCCAAGCTGAGCACGCTTAACTTTGAAGTTCTGTCCGAATGGGCTCCCGAAAAAGATCGAATTCCTTATTGATATGAGTAGTCTATTCTCCCTAATAAGCCAGGCTATCACAGGAGGAGCGGCGGTGGCGGCGGTCATGGGTGCTCAGAGGAGAGACGCCGGGGCCTCTCTCGCGTCCAGCAAGAAAGCAGCTCCCTCTTGCATCGAGCTTGTAGAAATAAATCTAGTTCAAACTTTCATTATTTCTGGTAGGATGCAAGGTTGCATATATGCTGTTTGAGAACTCCTAGTTGAATATGATCCATTCTAGGGCCCTCGGTGGCATTGCTACCCTCCCAGGGCCCCCGTCCCGCCTAACACTCGAGCGGTTGACCACAATATCTAACCCTTGGACCTTCCCCGGACAGGCTTTGACCAGTTGACCTCTCCACCCGGCTGTGGTAGGTCAACCCATAGGAACATTTGGGAGCAACGTCCGGGCGAAACCCATAGAGACATTCCCACCAGGTAGAACCGACGCGGCCGTTTCCCCCCTCCGGTGCCGGCGGCGGCGCCGTCCGTGAGGGGGGTCACACCCCAGAGATGTGTGCTGACTCTTTAGACATGCCACCACACCTTACGGCATGTATGAGAGCCTGGTGTGATGCTCCTGTGCCACATCTATCCCCCCAGGGCCCTGGTCCCGCCTAACCCTGGAGCGGTTGACCACGAGATCTAACACTTTGAATTTTCCTGGATGGGATTTGAAAAGTGGATATCTCGACCCGATTGTTGTAGGTCAGCCCATAGGAACACTTAGGAACAACGTCCAGGTCAAACACACATGAAGATCCCCTCCAGGTAGAGCTGACGCGGCCGTTTCCCCCTCCAGGTGCTGGCGGCGGCGGCGGCGGCGTCCGTGAGGGGGGCCACACCCCGGAGACGTATGCTGCCTGTTCAGACATGCCACCACACCTTATGCCATATATGAGGGCCCGGTGCGATGCTCTGCTGGCATTGCTACCCCCAGGGCCCCCGTCCCGCCTAACCCTGGAGCGGTTGACCACGAGATCTAACCCTTTGACTTTCCCCGGAGGGGCTTTGACCAGTGGACCACTCCAGCCGGTTATGTTAGGTGAACCCATAGGAACACTTGGGAGCAACGTCCAGGCCAAACCCACAGGAAGATCCTCTCCATGTCGACCCGAC
>NC_041381.1:106865618-106867987 GCF_002162155.2 Triticum dicoccoides | reverse complement strand
CCCGGACGTGAGGGGGGTCACACTACGGAGAAGCATGCCGAGCGCTTGCAACCGCCACAATACTTCTGTCGGCATAACTTTTTTTAATTTTAATAAATTATAAGGACCTACATTCAAAAGAACATGAGGTTATATTATTAACATACTCGAAAAAAACTACATATATATTCATAATCTATGGAAAAATTTCACCAAATGGATAAATAATCTATCTATATTTATATTTACATATGCTACATTTAAGTTAATTAGATAATAATACATAAAAATGTATTAAAAATTATATACCAAAACTAAAAAAATATAATTAACTATGCCGAGGGTAGAGCCGTCGGCATAGCTGCGGCCGTGTTAGCTGGTCGGTGCGCCTCGGATTTGTGACGTGGCAGGCGCCTCGGATCGATGACGTGGAGCAGACATATGCCGACAGCCACCGTCTCTGCCGTCGGCATAGATTACGTGGTTAGCTGCCCGTCACTGGCCGGGTCGCCGGGCCCACAACTATGTCGACGGCCCGACTATGCCGACGGCAGCTATAGGCATACTTCAAGTTGCGCCGACGGCTTTTGTGTACCGACGGGGTCCGTCAGCATATCTGAGGATAGCCCGATGGCTTGGGTACGCCGGCGGCCTGACCTTGGCTGTTGGCATAGCTCGGAGTAGGCCGACGGGGGCCGTCGGCATATCTGAGGATAGCTCGACGGCCTGGCTGTTGGCATAGCTCGGAGTAGGCCGACAGGGGACGTCGGCATAGATTTGGCCGTCGGGGTAGCGTCTGTTCCGGTAGTGCCTTTGCCGGCGGCGAGGAGGAGGGAGGAGGAGGGGAGGAGCCGTGGTGGCGGCCGTCTTGGGTGCTGAGAGGAGAGACACTGGGCCTATCTCGCGTCGAGCAAGAAAGCAACTCCCTCTTGCATTGAGCTTGTAGAAATAAATCTAGTTCAAACTTTCATTATTTCTGGGATGTAAGGTTGCATGTATACTGTTTGAGAACTCCTAGTTGAATATAATCCATTCTAACTGACCAATTCATCAATTGGCAGAATCTGGGATTCAGCACGGTAGCTGCATGCATGCAGCATGCAGAAGAAAATTGTTTGACTAATTTTTCACGATTAAATCCAGTGCCAACTGTAGAAGATCGAAGTCAAATGGCAATAACTAGATAGCGATATCAGAAATGAAAGGTAGTATCTGAAAGGGAAATAGTGAATAAACAGATAGATATATATAGCAATCACACGTGAATGACTTCCTCAGGAGGTCCCCTCTTGCAGCGTGCATTCTTCTTTGGCAGGAAGACATCCGTGAGGACGGTCTTGGACTTGAGGGCAGCAGCGAGTATCCCCAACGCCTAGATCCAAACACAGAGAAAAAACAATAAATCAATCACCAGCTGCACCACTGAATCAAAGACACCATCGTACCTAATTAATATTCAAATCAAGGGTAGGCACCACCTAATCTAATCGGGAGTAGACGATCCAAGAAACTGAAGCACAGCACAACATCTATATATACCTCTTCCTTGCCCATCTTGACGGTCTTCCTCTCCAGCACGCTGAGGTCCTGAACGCCGCAATGCGCAAGCAATGTGATGCCCGACAGCAGGCTGGGCGCCGGACTCACCCAGAGGTCGTCCTTGATGGTGTACGCAGATGCCTGCCACTTCCTGCCAGCTGTCGCCACCTCCTCATTCTCGCTGGAGAGAAGCATAGGATCGAACATTCTACCTTTGCAGGCGGGGCAGGCGCTGCCACTGCGGGCCGAGAGAAATCCACAGCTTCTGCCGGTCTTCTTATTTTCACAGGTGTAGAAGTGGGTGTTGCAGTTGCTCAGCTCGGTGCCTAGCAGCTCCTCCAGGCGGCAGAGCGTGGCCGGAGCGACAGCCGGGCTCAGGTGCTGCTCCTTGCCCTTGTAGTCAGCATCCCGCATCTCCACGCTCGCAAGCAAATTACCGAAGCTGCCGGCGATGCGCTCTTGGGTGAGCAGGTTGCTGATGCTGCCCAGCGGCAGTGAGAGGAGGCCCGACAGGAACTCGACGACGTCGTTGCCAGCCTCGGCGAAACAAACCGTGGCTGCCTTGGTGTCGATCAACAGCGTGATCGATAGCTTGTCACTCGCCCTTGTGTGGACCAACCTTCTATTCTTCATTGATTTTTGTCTATTTGTATAGCTCCTGCTAACTGGCCGTATTTATATAAAAATATATCAACATCTATAATAATAAAATTATACAGTATGAATATTAAATTCTTCCCGGCAAAAAAAGAATATTAAATTCTTGATGCATCCAAAGTTGGTTAGATTTTACAAAGTTTAACTTGAATTATTAACATCCCGTAGGACCTAGGCCTTATTCCATTATATAT
>NC_041381.1:106862461-106864697 GCF_002162155.2 Triticum dicoccoides | reverse complement strand
TCTAATTCATATCTAGATGTTTTTTAAGGATGTCACATCAAAGCTTCCACAAATACATAATGTAGCAACAAGAAACAAAAAAAAAGACCACAAATAGAGTGGACATCAACTTAGACGTGACATAACTATGTCACATCTAGATGTGTCCTAGACAAACCCAATAAATAGATTAAGATGAAGAAGCCCCTCGGCCACCTGATCACAAAGGTTGGATTGTCGAATTTCTTCACACATAAAAAAAGAAACATAAGTGCAATATTGATTCTTTGAATGTATATCTAAGTGATACAACATAAGAGTTTAGCAGATTGACGTGAACCATTGCTCAGTCCCTATAACTCCGTATCAGTAATTTAATATACTGTATCAATTGTAAACTGACCACGAGACAAGTAAAATCACTCATGAAAAAATTAAAACCGCGCAAGCCAAATGACTAGGATCAACATGAAAAGACGAGATGTGTAAAAACAAGCTCACATCCGCACCAAATATTCAAAGGTAATAATTATAAAGATTATTGTCATATACCATCAACTAAGTCATAGAACTGAATAGTGCAATGCCATGTAGAGAATTGTTTCGGATTTAAGAAAATTTACAGAAATTTGAGGTATGCATAAGCTCATGCTGAATAAGAATGATTTATTCGAAGAAGCAATAGTAGGTTCTAGATATCTTACACTATTAATACCTAACATGTGACATCACAAATTGTTAATATATTTATACATATATGAAAAAGTAGTTTACATGCTTATTATTATGCTTTTATGTCACACAAACCATTCTTAATGGGGTATCATTAGTCAAAGCCTTATTGTAGATCATTAACACACTATATTTTGAGAATGTTCCTATCTTTCGAAACATGGCAACAACCGGGGAGGCCTTCACCCGGAGAAAGTCAGGCACCAACCCCACGTGCCGCAATTCGCTGACCACCCGTGCAGTATCTCCCCTGATTCCTAGCACAATCGTGTGTCAATCCCATGACCAACTCCACGCCGCTGCTTCCTTTTATTTCGCGGCTAACGAGAGGAACAGGTTCGATCCAATAATCACCGTGCCATCCCACAGTTAAATCCACGTCCAATTTTATCCACTCATGACGGCAAGGCCGGACAGGGAAAATTGGGGCTCATGCACGCGATAGATCGCTTGCATGCAACAGATAAAACTGCTAAGAAGTACACATGCGCATGTTCAGGGCTAAAAGCACTTCCGATGTCACGTCGTCTACTTCTCGCCGCCGGCTCTTGTGCACGTCTCCCGCCTCGCCACAGCACTAGGGAAGACCACCATGGGTCAATGCCCGGATCTCACGTCATGAAGCAGCCCCGCCACCCCGCCGCCACACGGCTTCGCATGACGATGCCCGCCGGCGGCGGCAACAAGGAGGGGCAGAGTAGGTAGGGCGCTGGGCTAGGGGATTTGGTCAACCCGCTGCCACTTAGCAAGCGGCACGGGGGCGAGGAGGGTTCCATCGTGTCAACACGTGTTTATGCAAACTGAATTTCATAATGTCCCTACCTTTCAAAGCATGGTGTTCGACGGATCAAGTATTAATCTTAATAAATCATAACATCCCATGGCTATTGGCCCTACCCTATATATGTACCCAAGCTTAACACCCCCGTTAATCCCCAAACTCTGATGGTTCGTACTGGCTAGATGATTACGCCTAGATCAATATGCCGATGGGAAGAACCACCAGATTGTGCAGAGATGCAGCAAAAACCGTGACAGTAGATCACGCGGCACAGTCTAGTAGGCCAGATTTCTATCATGATTCATGGCGAGTTCAGTAAGGAAGAAAATGGCAAAAGAAAAAAGGTGTGCGGTGGATTGAGAAGAAGTTGCTCACAGGCAGCGTTGCCGGCTTGCCGTTGATCCGTTTTCTTCCGCTTGCCACCGACGAGGAAGTAATCCAGGCGATGAGCCGACGACTATATATGCCATATGCCGTATGGAATGCAGCACTAATTTTGGTCTATTAAAGGCCCGGAACGCATATGCTGAGGCTGATTATTTTTTGAGCAGGCTAATTGGCTTTCCTATTTCACAAATGCTGAGGCTGATTGATTTGATGCCAATGTTTGGTACTGCTTGTTTTGTCAAAGGGCAATGATCTGCGCTGGCACGCCGGCTTAAATTTGGGCCAGTCGGCCCGCAGCCGCACGATTGCGCGCGGTACCACCGTTGGATCTTCCTCCCGTAGGTACGTCGTCTTCCT
>NC_041381.1:106835635-106861972 GCF_002162155.2 Triticum dicoccoides | reverse complement strand
GTTGCAGCTTTTGTAACCTCTCATAGCCTCACAGTTGAAGCTTTTTGCAAGGCCGGTTGCAGCTTTTAACTCTGTGGTTGCAGCAACAAAACAAAGAGACGCAATGGCCGTGGTCGAGGAAGATTTCTCAATCTCTAGTTGAATGTTTTTCATCTGCGGGTTGAAGCTTTTGGTCAAACGGTTGTAACTTTTCCTGTATTCCGTTGTCTGGTTGAAGCTTTTTTATCTACTGGACGAGGCTTTTTGTGTCCATGGTTGTAGCACGGGAAAATGCGGTTTGCAACTCTCCCTAGTGCCACGGTTGCAGCTCCTCCCAGTTGCCATGGTTGTAGCATGGGTACCTTGGTCCTTCCCAGCGTTTGGCTTGTCGTCGGCTGAAGCAAAAAGGGAAGAGGGGAGGAGGAGGAAAAGGAAGAGAGGGAGAAGGAGGAAAAAGGAGGTGGGAAGACGAACGGGGCTGCAACCTACATCCATGGCCGACGGCGAGCTGCTCCACGCGCTGCAATGGGGGGAGATCTGCGCGAGGGGGAGGGGGTAGAGATGCGGCATCGTGGGGCCGAGATCTGCGCGAGGTTGAAGGCAGCGTGGCTGGCCCTGTGTCCTACGTGTCGTTTGGTGGATGGCTGGGGAGAAGCGGACGTGGACGCGTCGGGCCCAAAGTTCGGTCGGCGTGCCATGCCCGAATAGTTTCCTTTGTCAAATGTTAATATCAAACCGACCAGCTTTGCTACTTGCCGCTTATGGCAGCCAATAGCACACAACAGTCTGGCGCTTGGGGCCCACATAGCGCCGGCGAGTGTGTGGTTTTGCACTAATAGTTTTGGTTCACGCGGTTTTCTTCTTCCATAGGTCCGGTTTTCCATAGTTTTCATGAAGGCCGGTGCTAGAACCCGGCCGCCTCGCGCAACGCTAGATGCACTCACGTGGAGCCGTTTGATCAAATTCATTCCCCCATGCTGTGTCTTCCTTCCTCACGCAACTGCATCTTTGCCCTCCTTTCCTCCGCCTTGCACCCAACATAGCTCGCATCACCCTGTTAGTGACCCTGACTGCAAGACCCCGCCACTCAGAGGATCGGAGGCAATGAACGCCCAGCTGCAAAGAGCAACCCGCATTACCTCATCCCAGAATGGGTGCAGAAGGCCCGCCCAGCTGCCAAGAGCACTTAAGAAGGTGACATCACTGGTCTAGGGTATCCAGAGGATCAGGCGGACGAACCTGGTGGCTACCTAGCTACTTTTGTATCTTCTTCTTCCCCAAGACAATTACCGAATCATGTAATTCCTCTGTAATCAACACTATCAAAGAGTAATAGATCGAAGGAGTGAGTCGTACCCTACATATGGTATCAGTCACCACCACCACCCATCTCTGCCTCACGCTCTGGCGCAGGTCATCGAGACGCGCAGTCTCTGTCAGGCGTGGCTATATCTGGAGCACATAGATCCGACCATCAAGACATATCTGGACAAGCTCTCTTCCACGATGGAGACCAACACTGCGGCCGGCGATCACCGTTAGGCTCGACGATCTGGCGTCGTGGCGGCCCGATTTGGAGCATCACGTCATCAATCTGGGGGATGTCGTGGCTGCGGTCCAGCAACCGCACCACATCTCCAACGAGTCCAATATCCTACATGAGCAAAGCTTCGAGCTTGCGTTACCAAGGTCTCTCCATGTACGAGAAGGAGGACTTGGCGGTGATTGTCGTTGTGGATCAGTGGCGGCCGTACCCCAGCACGAGGAGTTCGCCGTCCACACGTATCAACACAACCTAATCCACCTCAACGAGAAGCGCATCACCACCCCGTGGCAGCAGAAGGCGATCGTGAAGCTCCTTAGTCTGCTGTTCTCCATCAGATACAAAGAAGGGGGCGACAGCACAGCAGCCGACACACTCCTGCGCGCCAACCCCACCAAGCTCCTCCATGGCATCGGCTCCTGTCAACCTGCGTGGCTGAAGGATGCTGTCAGCAGTTACAACAACAACCCCCAAGCACAACGCCTCCTCGAGCAGCTAGCCATTCAGGACGATCCCAAGGGATGGTTCAAGCTGCAGCAAGGACTCTTGCGTTTTTGTGACAGGATCTGTCTCGGGGGGTCAACCTCAATGGAACAGCGCATCATTACCGCCTTCCACGACAGCGCCATGGGCGGCCACTCGGGATTCCCGGTGACATACCTCCGTATCCGCAGGCATTTTTGCGTGGCCCAAGATGAAGGCGCATGTCCAACACTATGTCCATGTTGTAGCCAGGTATGTCAGAAAGCCAAACCTAGTAGTTTTACATCCCCGGGTTTTCTCACGCTACTATCCATTTCCAGACGAATCTTGGGATGTCATCGCCACAGATTTCATGGATAGTCTTCCTCAACCAGGTCAGTTCAATTGACTCCTCGTGGTTCTGGACAAACGCACTCGCTTCACGCACTTTTTGCCGCTGGCACACCCCTACACTACCGCCAAGGTGGCATTGTTGTACATGCAGTAGATGTACATGTTGCATAGGTTATCGGGAACTATTGTCTCGGATCATGATCCATTGTTTACCGGCCATTATTGCCATATTGGAAAGAACTATTCAAGTATGCAGGTACTGAGTTCCGCTTGAGAATGACGAACCACCTCTAGACCGATGGCTAGATGGAGGGTGTGAACCAATGCATCGAGACGTACTTGCGGTGCTTCGTACAAGGCTGTTGTCGTGGTTTTGTCACGACAGGTGTCCTCGTGCAAGGACTAAGAAAAGAGGCCATCGTAACTAGGTGGTCGCTTTAGAGGGGTTGATTGGGAATGAAGGACAAAAGTTTACCCACGTTCGGCCCCTCACGGTGGAGGTAAAAACCTACTTCCTGCTTGTTTGATATTACTAGAAATCTCGAATTTGGATGCTGGTTCGCTAACCTAGCTCTGGATTGATTGTAACCTAGTCTCTTTGTCCTAGGGGCTCCCCTTTATATAATAGATCGAGTCCCTAGGTTTACAATTATCTCCGGGTCATACTACAACACCTGCCATACTCTGTTTCCTACTTGTCTTATTCTCCAAACAAGGACGATCTTCAATCATGGGCATTTAACGAGCCGGCCCGTCAGGTGCTTCCTTCAAGATGACCTTTACTCGATCCTCCAGGTCTCTACCACATCATGATCCGCCGGGTCGAAGTGACTCACGAGCCGGCACGCTCTAGGCCGGGTCATTTCTTTCGCCAGGTCATAGTGCTGAGAAATATTTACAACATTAGGCACCAATTTAGCTTGGATTTATCCATGCTAAATTACATTACCTTGGCCGGGTCAACATTTAACCGGCTTATTAGGGCTTCCCACACTTAGCACCTTTCCACCCCGTAACTTACCGTGACATCACCTGACTGTTTTCCTAAATTCAGCAGATAACGTCATAACGGAACTTTGAATGGATAAGTGTTATCTTGTCAGGTACGAGAATCGAGGAGCCCTTCTGCAAAAAAACTAAATGCGCATCCCAGGGCTTCGCGCCTGGCGTTCCGGGTTCCAAATCCCTCTTATTTAAAAACTTTCAGATCTAAGTATTTTATTAAAACAACAAGAAAAAAACAAAATGACATTTCAAGAATAGCACAACTCATGTGAAGAAACAAAAACTTAGGCTCAACCGATACCAACCGATAATTGTTGAAGAAGAAAGTTGGGATGCCTACCGGGGCATCCCCAAGCTTAGCTTCTTGAGACTTCTTGAAATGTTAATTTGGGATGCCTTGGGCATCCCCAAGTTTGAAATTTTTTGTCTCCTTAATTCCTCTCATATCACAGTTTCCCTAAATCTCAAAAACTCCATCCACACAAAACTCAACAAGAACTCGTAAGATAAGTTAGTATAAATCAGTGCAAAACCTTATCATTCTCTACTGTAGCAAGTCACTAAAATTATTATTTGACATTGCATACTAAATGCCTCTGCATATTTAATACTCCTATCCTCAAATAGAATCATTAAACAAGCAAACATATGCAAACAATGCAACCTAACAGCAATCTATCTAAACAGAACAGTCTATAAAGAGTGCAATATTCATCATACTTCCCTAACTCCAAAAATTCTGAAAAAATACCACACTTTAGAAATTTATTATATCATACTATGCAAAAATATTCAACCTTTTATCACATTCTGAGTTTTCTAGAGAATTTTTGCAACAGCGATAAACTTTATGTTTTGAAACAGCAACATGTAGACTTGCAAAATAAGCATGGCAAAGGCTATCATTGCCACTTTTATTAAAATTAAATATGCACAACATTATTATAAATAACATAAAGAAAATCCTATTAAAATAAATTGACGCTCCAAGTAAAATACATATCATGTGATGAATGAAAATATAGCCCCAAGTAAGAATACCGATAATATTGGACACAAAAGAGGGGATGCCTTCCGGAGCATCCCCAAGCTTAGTTGCTTGGATCTTCCTTGAATATTAACTTGGGGTGCCTAGGGCATCCCAATCTTAGGGTCTTGTCACTCCTTATTCTCCTCATATCGATATCTCACCCAAAACATGAAAACTTCAATCACACAAAACTTAACGGAACTTCGTGAGATAGGTTAGTATGATAAAGCAAATCATTCACTTTGGTACTGTCAAAGACAAGATTCATAATTGTTCTCACACAATTCCTACTGTACCTTATCATTTCCATAATTTATATTGAGCAATATAAGCCATAGAAACTAGGAAACAAGCAAACTATTCATTGAAAACAGAATCTGTCAAAAACAGAACAATCTGTAATGATCTGGAACACAAACATACTTATGCTACTCCAAAAATTCTTAAAAAATAGGAAAACGTAGGGAATTGTTATATATATCACCTGTAAAAAATACAGATCAAAATCACGGTCCAGAAATTTTTGAAAATTCCTGGACTGAGCGCAAAAGTTTCTTATTTTGCACAGATTCAAGTCAACTATCATCAACAGTATCCCGGAGGCTTTACTTGGCACTTTATTGAAACAAAAACAATAAACATGATTACTACGGTAGCATAATCATGTCACAAAACAGAAGGTAAAAGTGGTGGGTTGTCTCCCAACAAGCGCTTTTCTTTAATGCCTTTTTAGCTAGGCATGATGATTTAAATGATGCTCACATAAAAGATAAGAATTGAAACATAACAAGAGCATCATGAATCACATGGAAAGTACATTTAAGTCTAACTCACTTCCTATGCATACGTATTTTGTGAGCAAACAACTTTTGGGAGCAAGAAACAACTAGCATAGGAAGGCAAAACAAGTGCAGCTTCAAGATTTTCAACAAATAGAGAGGAAACTTGATATTATTACGATATATAAAAGCATATGTTCCTCTCGCATAGTAATTTTCAGTAGCATCATGAATGATTTCAACAATATAGTTATCACATAAAGCATTATTTTCATGATACATAAGCATAGAAATTTTGTTACTCTCCACATAAGCAAATTTCTTCTCATCAATAGTAGTGGGAGCAAACTCAACAAAATAACTATCATGTGATTGAAATTTAAAATCATGATAACAAGTTTCATGGTTATCATTATTCAATATGGCATACATGTCATTACCATAATCATCATAAATAGGAGGCATGCTATCATCATAATAATTTTTCTCATCAAAACTTGGGGGACTAAAAATATCATAATCATCAAACATAGCATCCCCAAGCTTGTAGCTTTGCATATCATTAGCATCATTAATATTCAAAGAATTCATACTAGAAACATTGCAATCATGCTCATCATTCATGTATTTAATGCCAAACATTTTATTGAATTCTTCTTCTATCAACTGAGCACAATTTTCCTTTCCATCATTTTCAAGAAGGACATTATAAAGATGAATAATATGAGGCAACCTAAATTCCGTTTTTTGTGGTTTTCTTTTATAAATTGATACGTCTCCAAAGTATCTACATTTTCTCACGCTTTTCCTCTTGTTGTGGACTCTAATTTGCATGATTTGAATGAAACTAACCCCGGACTGACGCTGTTTTCACCAGAACTACAATGGTGTTGTTTTTGTGCAGAAATAGAAGTTCTCAGAATGGAACTAAACTTTGCGAGGAGTTTTTATATCAATAATAAGAATTTCTGGATCCAAGACCTACCGGAGAGGGGCACCTGGGTGGGCACAACCCACCAGGGCGCGTCCCCTCTCCTGGGGCACCCAGGTGGGTTTACCCACCTGGTGGCCCCGCAAACGACCCCCTGATACTATAAAATCACATATTTCCAGAGAAAAATAACTAAGGAGAAACAATTATTGCGATCCACGAGAAGGAGCCGCCGCCAAGCCATGTTCCTCGGGAGGGCAGATCTGGAGTCTGTTTGGGACTCCGGAGAGGGGGATCTTCGTTCTTCGTCATCACCAACCCATCTCCATCTCCAATTCCATGATTCCCCCCACCAGAAGTGAGTAATTCCTTCATAGGCTCGCTGATTGGTGAGGAGTTGGATCAGATTCATCATGTAATCGAGTTAGTTTTGTTAGGGCCTCGTCCCTAGTATCCACTATGTTCTTAGATTGATGTTGCTATGACTTTGCTATGCTTAATGCTTGTCACTTTGGGACCGGGTGCCATGAACTCAGATTGGAACCGTTTATGAATTCATCATTATATCCATGTTTTAGATCCTATCTTGCAAGTTATAGTCACCTAATACAGTTATGATCTGACAACCCCGGAGTGACAACAACCGGGCCCACTCTCGGTGATGACCGTAGTTTGAGAAGTTCATGTATTCACTATGTGTTAATGCTTTGTTCTGGTTCTCTATTAAAAGGAGGCCTTAATATCCCTTAGTTTCCAATATGGACCCCGCTACCACGGGAGGGTAGGACAAAAGATGTCATGCAAGTTCATATAACAAAGCACGTATGACTATTTACGGAATACGTGCCTACATTATATCGATGAACTAGAGCTAGTGTTGTATCGCCATAGGTTATGACTGTCACATGATGAATATGATCCAACAAGTCACTGATCCAATGCCTACGAATTTATCATATATTGTTCTTGCTAAGTTACTACTATTGCTACTGCTATCGTTACTGCTACAATATCACTCCTACCACTATTACTATTACCGTTACTACTGCTGCTATCATCAAAACTATCATACTACTGTGCTACTAATCACTTTGCTGCAGATAATTAATCTCTAGGTGTGGTTGAATTGTCAACTCAGCTGCTAATACCTTCAAATATACTTTGGCTCCCCTTGTGTCGATTCTATAAATTTGGGTTGAATACTCTACCCTCGAAAATTGTTGCAACCCCCTATACTTGTGGGCTATCAAGACCTTTTTCTGGCGCCATTGCCGGGGAGCATAGCTATATTTGTTGAGTCACTTGGGATTATTATCAATTTATCACTATGAAGAATCCGAAGGATCCAAATACTAAGATATTTCCCTCAAGTATGATGGGAGGTAAGAAACGGCCATCCAGTTCTGCTTTAGATTCACCTTCTGTTATGAGTAAACTTGCAACACCACCACCACATGCTATTAATTCTGATATGTCGCAAGTTATTGATGATGCTACTTCTACTATGAATGACGCTTATGATGATGCTAGTACCATCCTCGATAATAATGATGTGCCACTTGGTGAATTTCTTGATGAACAAATTGATAGATTAATACAACATGATGTTGTTGAATCTGATGATGAGCTTGAAACTAAACCTCCTGAAACACTTGCTAGAGCTAGCCCTTCTAGATATGAATTGCCTAAAGTACCGAAAGGCTATGTTATGAGTGAAGAGGCAACTAGAGACATTCTTGCTTGTAAGGATAGAGATGATCTAGAGAAATTATTACACAAGTATAAAGAAAAATCTCTGAATGCTAGAATGAAATGTGATCCTAAGTTTGATACTTCGCCTATCCTTATTAACGATAAGGATTATGAATTCTCTATCAACCCAGAGTTAATTACTTTGGTTGAATCTGATCCTTTCCATGGTTATGAAACTGAAACTGTTGTGGCACATCTTACTAAGTTGAATGATATAGCCACCCTTTTTACTCATGATGAGAAAACTCGATACTAATTTGTTCTCAAATTATTTCCTTTCTCATTAAAGGGTGATGCTAAAGCTTGGTACAACACTCTTGGTCCTGGCTGTGTGCGTAGTCCCCAGGATATGATTTACTACTTCTCTGAAAAATATTTTCCTCATCATAAGAAACAAGCAGCCTTACAAGAAATATTTAACTTTGTTCAAACTAAAGAAGAGAGTCTCCCACAAGCATGGGGTAGGCTTTGCCAGTTACTTAATGCTTTGCCTGATCATCCTCTTAAGAAAAATGAAATACTTGATATCTTCTATAATGGACTAATCGATACTTCTAGGGACTTCCTAGATAGTTGTGCTGGTTGTGTTTTCAGGGAACGAACTATTGCTCAAGCTGAAGAATTATTGAATAACATATTGAAAAATTATGATGATTGGACTATTCCTGAACCACTGGCTAAACCCACTCCAAAGAAGAGGGGTATATTATATCTCAGTCCTGAAGATATGCAAGAGGCAAAGAAACCTATGAAGGAAAAAGGTATTAAAGCTTTCGATGTTAAAAATTTACCTCCTATTGAAGAAATACATGGGCCTGATACACCACCACTGCCTAAGGTGGTAGAGGTAAATTCTCTTATGATGTTAAATGAAAATGATAATCCTCACAATATGCATACTAGCCAATGCCTTTATGAGTTTGAAAACTACATTAGAAAGTAATACCACTTCAATGCAAATGTTATGAAACAATTGAAATATAATTCTGATATGATTGCTCTCTTGAGTGAATTGTTATTTAGAATCTCAAATGATGTTAGAGGTGTTGGAAAACATGCTTCTATGGTTCAAACCCGATTCGAACAAGTTGCTAAATCACAAAGAGAATTACTTGATGAAATGAATCATAACATACATGACTTTGCTGTTAGAGTTGCAACTAGAGGAGGTAAAATGACTCAGGAACCACTTTATGGTGAGGGACACCCAAAAATAATTGAATGAGATCCGCAAAGAAATAACACTAGTGCACCTAGTCCGTCTAAAAAAGAAAAATGATAGGACTTTGCATGCTTCAAGTGAACCTGAAATAGACAAACCTCCTGATAATGAAAATGAAACTTCTATCTCTGATGCTGAAACTCAAGTTGGTAATGAACATCCCCCTAGTGATAATGAAAAAGATAATGATGGTGTTCATGAAGACATTCAACCAAATAATGATAAGGAACCAGATAATGATGTTGAGATAGAACCACCTGTTGATCTTGATAACCCACAACCTAAGAACAAAAGATATGATAAAAGAGACTTTGTTGCTAACACACGGTAAAGAAAGAGAACCGTGGGTTCAAAAACCTATGCCTTTTCCACCCAAGTTAAGTAAAAATAATGATGATGAAGAATTTGAACGCTTTGCTGAAATGCTGAGGCTAGTCTTTTTGTGTACTCGCTTGACTGATATCCTTAAAATGCCTCATTATGCAAAGTATATGAAAGGCATCATCACAAATAAGAGGAAAATACCGGAAGTTGAAATCTCCACTATGCTTGCTAACTATACTTTTAAAGATGGAGTACCTAAAAAACTTGGAGATCCGGGTATACCCACTATACCTTGCTCTATCAAAAGGAATTATGTGAAAACTGCTTTGTGTGATTTAGGAGCTGGTGTTAGTGTTATGCCTTTCTCTTTATATAAAAGACATGACTTGAATAAACTCAAACCTACTAAAATATCTTTGCAAATGGCTGAAAAATCAAGTGCAAGACCTATCGGTATCTCTGAGGATGTGCACGTTGTTGTTGCTAATGGTACTATTTTGACGGACTTTGTTATACTTGAGATGCCCGAGGACGACAACATGTCGATTATCCTTGGTAGACCCTTCTTGAATTCTGCAGGGGCTGTTATTGATTGCAATAAAAGCAAGATCACTTTTCATATTAATGGTAATGAGCATACGGTGCACTTTCCGAAGAAATAATTCCAAGTGAATGGTATTAATGTTATTGAAAAATCTTCGACAATCACTATTGGAAGTTTTCAAATACCTCTACCTACTGTCAAAAAGAAATATGAAATGTTTATTGTTGGGGAAATGCATATCCCCATTGAGGTAACATAGTGATTTACGAAAGTTCTTCGATTTCATGCTAATCGAAAGTGGTTGTTAACAAGACCAGATCAACCTTATTAATGAGTCATTTTTGAATGATATGAAGTTGATGAATTTAGTAAGCAGTAGCTTTTGTCCCTACCTTTGGTTTTCTGTTTTTATTAGTTAAATAAAATAAAATGCCATGTTCTGTATGTTTTCTGAATTTCCTGCAATAAAAAAATGACCCAAAAATAAAAGTTCTCACAATGCTCTAAAAACCTGATACGATTTTTTTCTAAATATTTATGAATTTCTGGTGCAAATAATACCACAGGGAGGTGCACCAGGTGGGCACAACCCACCTGGGCGCGCCAGGACCCCCAGGTGCGCCCTGGTGCGTTGTGGTCCCCACGTGGGCCCCTCAGTTTTCTCTTTAGCCCACATCATCACTTGCCTCCAGAAAATAATCTCCATTCACTACAAAAAAAATACACTTCCGTGATGATATGTGTTTGTCCTAGTAGGTCGCGTTTTTTGTCATGCATGTACATCCATGACAAATTTATGACAGAATCAAGATAGTCATACCTGTGCTGTCGTAGAAGTGTTCGATAAAATTACCAAAATTATCATCATGGAAGTGTCCACACCCATGACGATAAATCACGTGTCACAGAAGTGCTTTCGTCAAGGGTGACCGACATGTGGCATCCACCGTAACGGAACGCCGTTAAGCTATCGGGTCGGGTTTTGGATCCGATAACCCGTTAACAGCCCCGACCAATGGGGATTTTCCACGTGTAAAATCATCATTGGCTGGAGGAAACACGTGTCGGCTCATCGTTGCGACAGATGTCATCCACTCATTGGACATAAGGCGCCTATGATACGTCGACACGTGGCACGGCCAATCAAGTTTAAATGGGCCGGCCCAACTAAAGGCCCACAAGATTTGGCAGCCCATAATGGACCGGCCAAGTTAAAGGCCCACGAGATTTTGCGTACTATAATGGGCTGGCCCAGCTAAAGGCCCACAAGATTTCGCGGGCCATAATAGGCCGGCCCAGGTAAAGGCCCAAAAGATTTTTGTGTGCCATAATGGGCCGGCCCAGGTAAAGGCCCACAAAATTCTTGCGGATCATAATGGGCCGGCCCAGCTAAAGGCCCACGAGATTTCGCCGACATTAATGGGTCGGCCCAGCTGTAGGCCCAAAAGATTTTGAGGACCCTAGTAGGCCGGCCCATTAACTGGCTGCCATGTTTTGGGCCAAATGCCGGCCCATAATTGATCCGGTCCATTAATGGCCTGCCACATTCCGGGGCTAGTAATGGCCCATATAAGATCTGGCCCGTTAAAAGCCTCCCACTTTCTGGGCCAAATCACGGCCCAGATCAGGTCCGGCCCTTTAAGAGGCTTTGGGCTCAATTATGGCCCATATCAGATTCGGCCCGTTGACTGGATGCTATGCTTTTGGGCCCACTTGCTAAAGTCCCATTTAGTAATTCGCCCTGATATTAGTTTCGGCCTATTAAGGGCACATTTAACATTTCGGCCCTATATTAATTTCGGCCTGTTAAAAGCCCATCATATAGTTGGACCTAACTACGGCCCGGTTTGCATTCGGCCTGCTAACAGCCGATATCTGATTGGGCCAAACAAGGACCGAGACAACTTTGGCCTATTAAAAGCCCGTGAATTGATTCGCACAATCATGGGTTGGGGTCCATTTCGGGCTGCCGCCGGCCCGTGAGCTATTCGGCACATTTCAGGCCCAGCCTACTTCTGAGCCTCCTAAAAGCCCATTGAGTTTTCTTGCGAAAAGAGGGTCGGGGGTTACTCGGCCTATTAAAGGCCCGAATCTACTAGTGGGTCAGTTTAACGGGGCCGATGATGCGGATCATACATCGTGATTGCATGACGGCCCGATTATGTACCGTAATTTTACGGTTTGGCCGGTTTACTACAAAGACAGGATATATATACAGTAAAATAACTGCAGCATCACGAATAAGAAAAAACCTAGACTATATAATAAAGACATTACGGCATATTACATCCACTGGGCATCAAAGTTTGCTACTATGATAATAAAGCACAAGCAGATAGCAGATTACATACACTAGGCATCAAAGATAGCCACCAGTGCAAATAAACACGCCGACAAAATAATATACAAAATCGACAGCACTTCAATAGAGTTCAAGAAAGGTTAGCCCTGCCGGGGAGCTGCAGCGCAAGCAGCTGAGCAAGATGATGAGACTGCGCTTGTTCAACACTTATATCTTCCTCACTCTGAAAGATAAACAAGCAGACAGATGACATGTTTTGCACATAAAAGTATCAGTGCTGACAATTCATCACATTTCTTACTGACGAATAAAGTGACACAGTTTAAAATTGCATTAACACAATATGGTATTGTTCAGGTCAAGACATGGCAGGAATTGACATTGTGAAGGAGTCGGCAGCTTCACGACACCACTGGATTACAGATCAAAAACTCATAAGTATCAATGGCTAGTGTGCTGTCAATTTATCCCATTTCAGATTGGCAAATAAAGAGGCGGTTTAAATAATAGTAGAATGATATGACATTGTTCATAGTTAAGACATTGCAGAATATGACATTGTACTGTAGTGGGTAGGTCCACCACACCACCGGATTACGGATGAAGAACATAAGCATACATGAAGTGCAAAAGAAGATCACTTGCTCTGTATAGTTTAATTTACATGGTATGAAGAAGGAACTTGGTTGTACAACTGAAAACTTAAATTGAGAAGGACAAACTTTTGTTTATGAACTACATAATAAACTTTAAACATGCAATTTGATGCAAACACCAAAAATAAACAGCTGTTGCAGTCATGCCTAACCAAATATACACGACAAAGTTTGAAGGCTTGAGAAGGACAAACTTACATTACTGGTGAAGAAAGGCTCTATAAAGCCCTTGTCCATGCTGATGAGGGGGAAATTCAAGAAGCTTAGCACAAAATGTTCTTCATAAGCATTGCCTTTATTCTACATTTTGTTAAGAGTAAATATAGATGTGATAATATATGAAAAAATGGGGAATATTTAAGATAAGATGAAGAGTGATGCTACATAACCAAGTAGCTATAAATGTATGTGTAGCGATATAGGCAAAAGGCACAGCCAAGAGCAATGCACAGCTAAACTTCTTCAGTACCAACCGTATGGTAAGAGTAAATATAGATCTGATGTGTAGAAAATGGAGGGCAAAGGAAAATAAGTTGCAGAGTGATGGTACATGAACAACTACCTATCAATATAAGTACACTGATAAAGGACAGCATGTACTTACAAGAACAATGCAGAGCTAAAAAAATTGATTGGCATTGGATATATTCTACACTAATGTAACCATTCATACAGATCAGATAATTTGGAGCGAACAATTGATAAGCAAGCTATCATGCGTACTGCTGTCACATAATGAACCAGGTATGTATGCAAGTACAGTGATACAGGACAACAGGTACTAACAAGAGAAAAGCAGCGGGCAGCATATTTGTGATATCCTGTCGTTCTTTTCAAATCGGAATTCTTCTTCGAGCAGATTTCCTGCAAAAAAGATCCGTAAGGCACATGCGGAAAAGTAGAAGTTCAAATTGTCATGTGATTTCATAGACAGTACCTCATCCTAGGAAGGAGACCAGTGCATAACAAGGTTTTTACATTCAATGTCTTCTAAATTTAGCACAGGAGACTTCACTGGAAATTCGTTTATAGACTTGCCATCAAAGTGTGATTTCCTCAGGTAACACCGATACTGCTTTAATGATTCCTTGAAAAGCACAAGCAAGCTTTGCTCGTCATGACTATCTAGATTGACCCTCACATAGTTACAACAGTGTAATGTAAATCATTGATGTGTTCGATCAGCAGAAAACAGGAAAATAATAACCATGAATAATAGCACTTACACGTAAGTTGGACAGGAAGATGTGAAAATGGTGTTTGTCTTCACTATAATCTTCCCATGATGGGAATATATGCACGTAGTCCCTAACAACATTAAAAGCATTGTCTTTTAAACTAGGAATACATGGAATGGGGTTCCAATCTGCAGGAATTGGCCGTCTCTGCAGTTGGGATAGGTCTTCGGCCGGTGGACTTGCTGTACTTTTTGCTGGAGTGGGATTTTTCTGTGGTATGGCTGGTGCTATGGCAAATGAAATCGGTATACCTTTTGCTGGAGTGCAGGTCCTGTGTGGTGGGGCTAGTGGTGTGGCCAGTGAAGTATGGGTACAGTCTGCTGGAGTCGGTCCTATGTTTCGTGTCACTGGTTGTACAGCCAATATAAGTGGGGTGCTATCTGATTTCTCGACACCACCACGTTTTTCAAGGACTTTCCTGGTGCTCCTTCAGGTTCGGCAATCACCCTCTTCCTTTTTGATGTCTGATGCACAAGAATAGCATTTGTGTGAAAAAACATGGTATGACGACAGATGGAATATGTATTGATAATGGATGGGCATAGCATCTCGAGTTATATGATGAGTAAACTAACCAGATGGTGGTGCAACAAAGTAGAAGAAATGCAAGAAAACATATGCAAGATACGCGCAATCAATAAAACCTTGCCAAATTAGAACAGGCACCTTGATGGGTGAACAGGGCAGGTCATCTGCCTTTGACTCCTCGAGGTTAGAATAGTCATTAGAATGATATTCTGAAAAAGAATCAACAGGTGGGGAGCGTACGAGTTTCATTGCTTCCAAAATGGCACTCAATGCCTTGGTGCCAATTTTGTAAGTCATTGCAGTGTTCCACAATATTCTTCTGATGCGCGGATTCTGATATTCACTATAATTGCGTATAATATCTGAGAACCATGAAAACATAAATAGTTGTGAGATTATCTTTGTAATGCAGATGATATTCTAATATAGGGCGCCCATGTAAACACTTTTGTGCTATCACTGGATTCTGATGAGAGAGCTCATGTGTGCTGTAATATCGTGCGTGCATTTATATAATCTGGCACAAGTACACAAAAAAATAGGCTCCAGAAGTAAGGATAGCTGGTAGATGATAGGTTCATAATATACTGTATAGATAGTTTATTGCCAAACCATGATAACAAGAGCACACAGCAACTAGGTAGATCATAGTGTACATAACAAGGGTACACCATAACCACAATATATAAATCGGGAAAGTGGAACTGGCTTGAAAATACGGTGTTGTATTGCCGCTAGTAATTGAAAGCCTATCGATCACGTACAGGCCAGCAGTATCGAACATGGTAAAGAAGAGTAAGCAGATTTTGGATAATAAATGTTGGTTGCGCAGTCCCAAACATGATGAACCAGGGCGCACTAAGAATGCAACTCCCAGCTGTCTCTCATCCATTTCAGGCGGTTGGATGAAGATCCTACGTCTCCTAACCCTTCTTCTTCCTCGTCTATGATTCTTCCCATACATAACACCACACGGGCCGCCGGCCGGACCATCGTCCCCCACTGCCTGTGTTCCTCCGCCACCCCCACCCCCCACCCGCGTCGAGTTTTCTTCATTTGGCGAGGCCCCACAACCACCTGAGCACCTTGGATCGCACCGGCGAACTCCGACGAGCTCTGAAAATCGACTGACCCAATTTTGAAATTTAGTCTACTGTGATTTAACTACTATGGAATATAAAAGGGGAAAACCATAAGCATTGGGAGTATAGTGTTGAGCGTGCCATGGCGGATCTGAAGGTGCAAACCGGACAAAGGCAACTTCGCAACCAAGATAAGAAATCAGAGTAAAGGAGCGGTGATCTATTTTCTTGCTCCGATAAATAAGTTGAGCAGATACGAAAGAGTACCGCCTCTGGTGCGGCGCCGTGTACGCATCTAGTGAGAATTTGACGGTGCTGCGGTAGCGATGGCTGTCGGCAGCGTGGAAGCAGATCTAGGAGGGTAGACAGTGGCGGCGGGGCGCGGTGGACGAGATGGTCGTAGGAGCAGCACCGGCAAGGTGGACGACGGCGGGGATGAAGCGAGAGGACTGGATGCAAGGATCCCGGTCCGAAGGCGTGGATGCAAGAGGTCAATCTCTTGTAATGGACGGCGGCGTCGGGGTATCAGCTTCGGCATGGTGGAGGAGGACGGTGGTGGATGGGGTGGCGGATGGCGGTGGACGGAGGAGGGTGGGGTGGAGAGGGTGTTTTGGCGCCCACGGAGTACGAATGGGGAAAAGGGAGGTAGAGAGGAAGGGGGAACCATGTAGTCAGGGCGCGCTTGTCTCAAATGCAAGGAAATTTACAAACTTAGCCCCCGTTTCAAATTTCTACTACATCACAGCAACATTAGTCGGTTGGGGATAGGACGGTAATCTTGCATACACCAAATATTTGCCGATGAGAGTTTGTTTTTGGCGCCCACCGTGTATGAATATGAATCGGGGAGGGAGTCGATTTCGGCTGAGGGCACACTGCGTTTTGGCGCCCACCGTGTATGAATCTGTGTGAGAGGCGGTTACGTCACGTTTGGGTGAAATTACAAACCTACCCCTATAGAAACGTATAGAAATCCAGCAGATAGGCTTTGCGCGGCAGGGATAGATAGTAGTGATTTCCATCTCGCAGATTTTGGTTTCGGGCGGTTACTGCGACTTTCCCCGCTTCGTTCAAATTTTGCGCAGTGCACGTTTACCGTGCCAACTCAATACGAATCCTGTCGGGGATATACCCCACGGTATAAACCGCCGGATGTATGACCCGGCTAGAGTTTGGCGATTCACTGGCAACCCACTTGGACATGGCGGTTTACGGTTCATTGGTAATCCGGCAGGCAGGTCAGAGGAGCGACAAGACCCGGTGGCCCAACTGGCGGTTTATGGAAGGCCGGATCATGCTATGGTGGGCCGGTTTAAGAGAAAAGGCGTGAGGAATATTTACTTTACAAGGAAGACCCGGACTTGTATCCGGTTTGTATTAGAAGGGAGACTAGTCCTAATCCTAATAGGACTCCACATGTAACCCGCCCCTTCTTATATATAAGGAGGGGCAGGGCTCCCCAAAGAGGGACAAGCTACAAGCAAGAAGAAACAATCTTAGGGCTAGACACAAAGAGGAGAGCCGGTTTACGGCGACTCCCTCGTGATGATAATGAGACCTAGCCTCAAACAGCATGTAGGGTTTTTACCGGGTGATGTTTCCTGGGGCCCGAAGCTGTCTAAATCCCTGTCTTGTGTTGCGTCTCTCGATTCCACTCAACCCCTCTCAAGCTACCACATAGATGCGTTGGCCTCGCGACTAAGTCCTGACACTAAGGACATCTGACGTGACAATTCCACAACAGTTGGCGCCCACCGTGGGGCCCGCGCACGGTGGTGTTGAGTTCTTGGAGGGATTTCTTCTAGGGATCAACAAATTTGCAATTTACAGGATGAAGATGAGCCGGTTTGGAAGGATCTGCATCAAGTGCAAGTTTACCAGATTGAGATGAAATAATTAGGGTTCGATGTTCTGTGCGCCGCCGGCGACGCGAGACGATCCATCGATAGGAGATTGATTTTTCGTTTCTGCATCGAGTCCTACAAGTTCGACAAAAGGAATCTGCTGTCCGATCGGCCGAGTTCCTCAAGTTCCGGCTGCTGGACTACAGGATCAAGTTTCGGCTGGTGTACTAATTTTATCTCCGTACACCATGTCAGATGCTTTTGACTCTACTTTTTCTATTCTATGTGAGATCTACTCAAGGCCAACTAGAATTGATCGACAAAATTGATTGTTATATCAAGAGCTGCTACCACCTGGACGTGGGGACGACGACAACTCGGGAACAGGTATGGCCGTGGCCTGATTAGTGGGCCACCTGCTACTGCCGTACCACAAGTTACAAGCCATCTTGAATCGCCACCGCAGTCGCGAGCCGCACGGCCGGATCTACCTATACAAAAATTGCCGCCTCGTCTACATGGAAAGTCGTCGTCGGGTCTCACCACTCCTGCGTCCGAACTGCCATAGCCCTCTACGCCAAGCTGGCCTCGGTCTGGCCACGAACCGGCTCTGCCGCCGCACTAGTCACGTCCGAGCCGCCCAATACCCAGTTGCTCTGTGGCCCCGCTTTGGACGCTTCCAAGTTGTCTTCAAAGTCACCACTCCCGATGCTGATGTTTCTGCGGTATTTTCCTAAGCCGCCGCTGTATCTCGCCGGCCCGCGGTATCGACCTACTGCGCTGTGGTTGCGAGACTCCTTAACCTTGCTTTGAGCTGCTGCCATGGCTGAAAGCCCCGTTGAGCCGCTACCGCGTGCCCGGACTAAGTCGCCTTCCGGCCAGCTCCGGTGGTTTCCGCTCGGCGATGAAGATGACGACTAGAGACTACTGATCCACTTGATGGTTCGGTTTGGCTTGAGTACCAAGTTGGGTTTGATGATTATTGTTTACATGGAGGGTTGAAGACCAGGGCTAGATGAACACTGGATCGGATTTGTTTAAACTACTAGTACATTCGGCCAAAACATATGGCCACTTCAGCCGTACCTTATCACAAGTCGCCCTGCGGTTTTACTTGAAGCCAACGCTGCTGCAACGCGCTGAGCCGCCAGGGCTATATTCAGTTACCGGTCTGTCTGAGCCGCCTCTGTTGCGTTGAACGGATATCCGTCGTCGGTATAAATCAGGATGATTATTCATTGCAAGAGTGGAGGTGGCGTCATGGATATACGACTCGTTCCACCATTATGATGATCTAGCATCCGACCGTGTCATAATGCTCAGTGGATATATGTGCAAGTCGTTGTTTCTTCGGTCCAGTATACATCAAACATGATCCGGCTTGTCACGCCTGCGATTGACTTACCCGTCCACCCACGTGGCCGACTTGGCGTCCGAGTGGCTTACTGCTTCTGCGATTGACTCGCCCGACCGCACCGGCTTACGACGCCATGACCGGTTCACCCGTGATTAATTTCAGCTTCACCGCGGTGATCATCAACTCCGCGGTGGATAACTACTGGCCTGATGCATCAGGTGATATCCATCCAAGTTTGTTTTTATTATCACATGTTGTTTATGCAGGGCAAATTATTTATGATAAAAAATTGATATTATACCGCGGAGGTGGAGACACGCCAACATCTTTTGGCGCAGGTAGTCGTCATTACTCAACGGACTCATGCACTGGCTTACAACGCCATGGCCGTCTCTCTCGATCGCGCCGGCTTACAACGCCGTGGCCGTCTCTCGCGACCGCGCCGGTTCACAATGCACTGGCCGTCTTTTATGACCACACCGGTTTACAACGCGGAGGACAACTTGCTCGTCCGCACCGGTTTACCATGCCGTGGCCGATTCATCCGTCGGCTCGCATGGCCGACTCATCCGTGATTGATTTCAGTTTCACCGTGGTGATCATCAACTTCGCGATGGATATTTTTTGGCTAACATATCAGGTGAAATCCATCCATTATATTTTTATATAATATATATATATATATATATATATTTAAAAAAAGAGCAATTACTCTGGCTTGCAAGTTTTCCAATGCAGGACAAATTGTCTATTGCAAAAAGGAATTATTATATCGCTGAGCTATTGGATAACCCATGCCGGTTTATATCGCGATCCAGTCCGCATCAATTTGTCAGGACCGTGCGAATTACCCAATAAAGCGTGCACAGGCCGCCGTTCCCTGCAGTCCGGTCTACATCAACATACAGCCGATTTACGCATCTGTACCGGCTTACAATCCCGCGGCCGATTCATTTATCTCTGCCGCCTCTGATGTTGCGGTCATCCTTGTCGTCCATCTCTCGCGGCCTAGTCTACATCAACATACCAGGCCGCGCCTGTCTGCATGAGCAAGTCACAGCTGGGGTAGCCCGGTTTTCTTTCAAAATGGAGGCAAATTGTCATATACTATCAACCGCCGTCTACACCGGATGGTTCAATGGGCAGGCGCACAAGTCGCCGCCACTATAGTTTGGTTAACTTCAAATCGCCAGTTGGAAGGAGCCATTGGCCGAGTTGCTGACATGGCTTATACGGGATCATTTATAACCCGCCGCAGTCATCACAACCTTCTGTGGATTCACATCGTGCTATCAGCACCAATGATATACAAGTTATGCCGGTTTATATCACGGTCGAACATGGAGAATCTCAAGCCAACTCCTCGAGTCACCTTTGAGACTTGGGGGCTACGATGACATAACTCAGCAAATCTTGCCAGTTTCAGCAAAGTTAAAAACCCAGGACGATGGAGGGAAAGATAACCCGGTCCCGGAGGCTATTGTTATGAAATTTAAAGGCTATCGGAAAATTTCCGTCTTAGAAAGTATATAACAGTTACAAAATCCCGGCTCAGTGAAGAAGTTCCGGATCATCAGAAAGGATTCCGGTTTAAAATCCGGCTCAAGGGAAGTCAGTCTCGCTGAAGCTCTCAAGTATCCAGTTTACAATCCGGTTCAAGGGAAATATATTCTCCCAGAAAGCTCTCAAACTCTCAAATCCGGTTTAAAAATGTCCGGTTCAAAAAGGAATTAACTTCTCGCAAGTTCGAGTTGAAAGGCCATCAGAAAATTTCCGGCTGAAAATGAAGATTCCGGTTTACAATCCGGTTCAAGGGAAAGATGTCTCCCACAAATCCTTGAAGCTCTCAATATCCGGTTCAAAATCCTGGTTCAAGAAGGATTTATCTCTTGCAAAAAGTTAAAGGGTGCCAAAGAAGACTTGCTGCCATGATGCGCGGTCCAAACATGGGTATCATGCCTTATTGGCTTATCATATTATTGGTCACTTGGGGGCTTGGTCGTATCCGAACCATAGCCATGCCTCTTGATCGGCCTAGTGCCATAACATCACTGGGGGCCTTGGTCGTGTCCGAACCAACGCGACACCTTTTGATAGGCGACAGCCACCAGATCACATGGGGACATGGTCAAGTCTGAACCAGTCACGCCTCTTGGTCGGCCTAAGGCCACAAAATCACTTGGGGGCTTGGTCGAACCCGAACCATTGCCACGCCTCTTGATCTGGCATATATGCCACGAATCATTTGGGGACCTGGCTGACTTGAACCATAGCTACACCTTATTGGGAGCTTGGTCGTGTCCGACCATGGTAACACCATCTGATCGGCTCAGTAAAGCCTCTTTTTGCAAATGGTCTTATTGTTGCCTTTGCTTCCATATTTTTTTCATAACTGTTATTTGATTTTTGTTGCATTTTTTAAACCGACAACGTTTTAATCCGGTTCAACTGTCAATTACAAATTGACGGAACACGGTCAAAATCTTAATCCGTAGGCCATCTGCCCGGTTTGATTTTCTGTTACCATCCTATTATGGAGTAAACCGGTGTTTATCAACCCGGCTTGACTTTCAATTACAAGTTGTCAATACAGGATCAAGTTATAATCCGGAGACTATCAACCCGGTCTGGTTTGACTACGAGTCACCAGTATTATATATGGTTAAACCGGTGTTTATCACAACCCGGTACGGTTTATCATCAACCGGCACAGTATGAAAGGAGTTATCATTACTCAAGATTGGGGTTATCACTCTTACTACAAAAAATTGGTAAACCAATGATGTGATTCAATATCACAGGTATGATATATTTCATTGATTATTCTTAAGTGCAGCCTTGGTTATAAACCTGGGTTATATGTTGGGCATTATGACCCGTCCGGCGGTAAACCGCCAGGACACTTTAAACTTGTTGTATGCAGAGACAAGTTGAATAAAGCATGATGATAAATTATCCGGTGTTTATTAAACTGGCCTGGCTTTAAGACGATAAGTCGCCAGTATATGATGGGAAATTATCTGGAGTTTATTAAACCGGCCTAGCTTTGGACTATACGTCACCAGTATATATTTGGATTGCGCCATTGGAATCATGCGCTTATAAATGATTGGGTTATATTATTCAAATAGCCAAATTTGGCTGAATTTTCATTATGATATTGGATGAATTTTTCATACCGGATTATATTATCTTGAATAGCCAACATGGCTGGATTTTTATGGTTATTAGTAACCGGTATTATTGAGTTTTCAAAGTCGCTTTAGCGCAACAGTTATTATTTTATCAAAGGATATGATTTATTCTACAATGGAAGGAATAGTCCCGAGTCGCTGCAGGCTCACGACCCGGCACTTGGGGGCTACATTATTCAAATTGAGATTACATGCAAGTCTCATGTCGCTGCAAGCATGCACCATGACACTTGGGGGCTAATGCAAAGTAATTTTCTGCTCATATTATTGAAGACCCGACTCATCACATTATAATGAGCCAGCCCTTGGGGGCTACCAATTGCTCCTATCAACAGTTGAAGGTACAAAGCTTTTTACTCATTATATTGAAGAGTCCACTGCTCAGTTGGTAAAGCACAAGGCTCTTAACCTTGTGGACATGGATTCAAGTCCCATGATGAGGGTTACATCATATGATGTTATTTTCATTGAAGTATATATTAAAGTCCCAGCTCAATATTATCTTACTGAGCCGACCCTTGGGGGATACACATCATTGCTCAAATCTACATGATTATACCTACAAAGTCCCTGCTCATTATTGCATAATGACCCGGCTCTTGGGGGCTACACTGGTTGAAGTTTTTATGAGTATAAGACAATTGCAAGTCCCAGGTTGTTGTAAGCATGATAACCCGGCACTTGGGGGCTACATAGTATGGAGTATTCAGTTTTTACTAGTCACTGGGATGAACAACATGGATTTCTTCTTAAGTGGCAGTATTTATATTGAAGCAAGTCTTAAGCCATCACTTTGTTCTGCTCAAGACTTGGGGGCTACATGTATTATATTATTATCGAAGAACTATTTTCAAATTCTCTGTTTTGAGCAAACTGGATTAAACCCGGCATCACCAATCATTATGACCCTGTGTCTGTAAACCGGCATTAGCAACAATCATGAACCGGTGTTGGCAACAATCATGACCCGGAATTATCAGTTTTTATAACCAGACAATGTTGGTAATCATAAACCGGCAAGTTTTACATCTTCAAGCCGGCTGGATATCAGTTGAATATTTCAGAGACTAATATTTTTGTCAAGTCAAAGCATTGAAGGCCGATTCAAATGGATTCTTTATTTACAAATATCTTCTGCAAGCAAATTGATTAGGAAGATGGTTATTAACTTGGAAGGAAGAAATGACAAGGATTTAAGGATGATCAAGTTCCGGCTTACAAGTATATTTAAACCGGAGCACAACCCGACAAATTTGTTCTTGTTGCAGATCAGTTTAACATGGATGAATCCAAATTAAACTGGGGGCTAATGTCGGGGATATACCCCGCGGTATAAACCGCCGGATGTATGACCCGGCTAGAGTTTGACGATTCACTGGCAACCCACTTGGACATGGCGGTTTACGGTTCATTGGTAATCCGGCAGGCGGGTCAGAGGAGCGACAAGACCCGGTGGCCCAACGGGCGGTTTATGGAAGGCCGGTTCATGCTATGGTGGGCCGGTTTAAGAGAAAAGGCGTGAGGAATATTTACTTTACAAGGAAGACCCGGACTTGTATCCAGTTTGTATTAGAAGGGAGACTAGTCCTAATCCTAATAGGACTCCACATGTAACCCGCCCCTTCTTATATATAAGGAGGGGCAGGGCTCCCTAAAGAGGGACAAGCTACAAGCAAGAAGAAACAATCTTAGGGCTAGACACAAAGAGGAGAGCCGGTTTACGGCGACTCCCTCGTGATGATAATGAGACCTAGCCTCAAACAACATGTAGGGTTTTTACCGGATGATGTTTCCCGGGGCCCGAAGCTGTCTAAATCCCTGTCTTGTGTTGCGTCTCTCGATTCCACTCAACCCCTCTCAAGCTACCACATAGATGCGTTGGCCTCGCGACTAAGTCCTGACACTAAGGACATCTGACGTGACAATTCCACGACAAATCCCGTTTGTATTCTACTATTTTTTCGGGCGGGATCCATTTTCAATTGGAATTACATTCTATATACATCATTTTTTTACATATATACTTTCAAAAGCACAACACCATTTGTACATAAATATGGTTTACAAATGGCATGATCTCAGATTCATAAGGTTGTATCCATCAATTTGGATTTTCAAATATTTGAAACCACTTTATGTTGAAATCCAATGTATGCATTCCTCGCTAACTGTCTCGAATTAATGTGTGTTTCATGCGGGTTTTTTTAACTTCTCAAACATGTATAATGTGTTTCACACACGCAACATATAGTGTAATCCCGTTTAGACACTAATTGCATATAAACCATGCATTGTTTGTAATTGAAGAATCTATGGATCACCAATATTGATAAACTATATGACATTACACGTGTGCCCAAATTCAAAGAAATATGCATGTTTGATAGACCAATTTGCGTTATGATATTATCGATGTCGTGATCTCCAGTTTAAATATTTGAATCCCCTTTAATCCAGATATTTGTCTCATATAGCTATCACTCATGCTTATATAGGACTATCTCTCTGGACCTGTATGCGTTCATCGTCTCTCACGCATCTCTCGTGCTACCTGTATGTCGACAATGATCTTTTATCTTCGTAACACACTGACGGTACTTTCTCCATCGACCTTCATCACTCTATCTCTCTCTCTAAGTATATCTCGCTCCCTGCTATGTGTCTCTAGCTATGATTCTCCATGTCGAATCTCTTTCTCTCACACAAACACAAAACTTTGTCTCCCGGGGTCTCATTTCTCTCAACTATTCCCATGTGTGCCACTCGCACACCCCTCATACAGAGATGTCTTTCACTCCTTAGATATGAGAACCTACGACTCTTCCTCTTTAATATCTCTTTCTCCCACACAAACACAAACTCTGTCTCCCAGGGTCTCATATTTCTCCATTGTTCTCTTGTATGTCGCTCAAACACACCCTCTCTCCCTAGAGATATCTTGCGTTCCCTCATATGTCTCTCTAGCTATCACTCTCGTTGTGAAATATCTTTCTCTCTCGCAGACACAAAACTCCGTCTCTCTGGATCTCATTTCTCTCTGATATTTGTTTGTATGTGACTCACATGCACCCTCTCTCTATCTCTCTCACACCCACACACATAACCGAGCCTTCTGATCCACTCGACTCCTATCTCTAGCACACACTAGCTAGCATCTATATCTTTCTATTTATCTATTTCTCCATCAACCTTCTTTCTCGCCCTCACTCTTGATTCCTATCACGCACACTACATATGTTTCTCTCTACATGCATGCAGTCAAGTGCCCTCTCACACACATATATAACTTCACCCTTTGAACCACACGACGGTAATCTCTGACACCCAAACTAACGGATGTCTCTCTAGCTAGCATCTCCATCTCTATATCTATCTGTAGTTTCTCCGTCAACATTTCTTTCTCGCATGTAGTCTTGCTTCCTATCACCCACACTATATATGTCTATCCATACATATGCATTTATAGGTTGATCTCTTTTGCACAATCGTGGCGCCTCACCCCCTCTGCTTGCCATATATGCATGCTCCAGCCCATGCCACTATCTCTTAAAGACGAAAACACATGCTCAATTGTCGGGCCTTCTTCCCTGCATTCTCACATGCATGCATATTGTCATACCAATTCGTCTCTCCCATGTCGTTGATCTTAGGACTTATGTCTTCTTTCTTTTATCTCGATCATGCGTGCACGCACACACACACATCCCACGTATACATGTATACCTCTCACACATGCACGTTCAAGGTCTCTATGTCTCTATACGTAGTTAATTACCCTCAATCCTAACTTCCACCTGGATGGGCAAAACACACACTCACACTTAACAATCTCCTTCTGGCTACCCCCGCCCCGCGCGCCTCTCACTCTTCCCCTATATCCCCGAAAACAATAAGACCATCCCTTTGTTTAATTCCCACGTACATGCACCATCAATATATAGTAGTCTTCCGTGGTGTCTCTCGAACAAACACGTTCTCTCGATGTCGACTCCTCTCACGCGCACGCACCTTCTCTTCCCTCATACGGGCATTTTCTCTCTCGCACCCCATCGTTGGTGGCCTCTGCCATACACATCACCTCTCTATGATGAAGCCATGCACACTTAAATTACATCCGCCACAGAGGACCCCGAGACACACACACACACACACGCACCCCCCCACACACTAAGACTCCATCTCTCTCTCTCTCTCTCACACAGACACACACA
>NC_041381.1:106768922-106835302 GCF_002162155.2 Triticum dicoccoides | reverse complement strand
CACACACACACATGCACCCCCCACACACACTTAGACTCCATCTCTCTCTCTCACACACACACACAAACTAAGACTCCATCTCTCTCTCTCCTCTCTCTCTCTCACACTCTCTCTCACACACACACACTAAGACTCCATCTCTCACACACATGCTCTAGGCGGAGCATTTGTTCCTACCACCCTTCATCCAACCTTACCCGTTTGATAAAGAATCACCTTTATTTACTTGCATAACATGGACAGATTCCACTTTACTTTAGTAGTAAGCAAACTTATCATTTGTATACCCTTATAAAAAAACGAGTTGGCGATGATGGTGTGCCTGCCATCTTGTAATACAGACCGTATGATCTATATCTGATGGATAGGAAGCAAACTATGATAATTTTACAAAAGATACCCGCACCTCTCTCCACATCATTATCTCTCGCAACCTCATTGCTCAGCAATTAAAAAGGAATAAGTCTTTGGAACAATCTAGCATGCATGGTGGCCGCTGCCGCCTGCTGATGACCCACAAGTATAGGGGATCTATCATAGTCCTTTCGATAAGTAAGAGTGTCGAACTCAACGAGGAGTAGAAGGAAATGATAAGCGGGTTTCAGCAAGGTATTCTCTGCAAGTACTGAAATAAGTGCTAACAGATAGTTTTGTGATAAGATAAATGGTAACGAGCAACAAGTAACAAAAGTAAATAAAGTGCAGCAAGGTGGCCCAATCCTTTTTGTAGCAAAGGACAAGCCTGGACAAACTCTTATAATAGGAAAAGCACTCCCGAGGACACATGGGAATATCGTCAAGCTATTTTTCATCACGCTCATACGATTCGCGTTCGGTACTTTGATAATTTGATATGTGGGTGGACCGGTGCTTGGGTACTGCCCTTACTTCGACAAGCATCCCACTAATGATTAACCTCTATTGCAAGCATCTGCAACTACAACAAGAATATTAAGATAAACCTAACCATAGCATGAAACATATGGATCCAAATCAGCCCCTTACGAAGCAACGCATAAACTACGGTTTAAGCTTCTGTCACTCTAGCAACCCATCATCTACTCATATGTAGTCGACGTTCACATAACACCACTAGAGGTTAGACAACATACGGCTCATCAAAATATTGAACGAATACCAATTTCACGTGACTACTAATAGCAAGACTTCTCCCTTGTCCTCAGGAACAAACGTAACTACTCACAAAGCATATTCATGTTCATAATCAGAGGGGTAATATTGTGCATAAAGGATCTAAACATATGATCTTCCACCAAATAAACCAACTAGCATCAACTACAAGGAGTAATCAACACTACTAGCAACCTACTAGCACCAATCCCGGACTTGGAGACAAGAATTGGATACAAGAGATGAACTAGGATTTGGAGATGAGATGGTGCTGATGAAGATGTTGATGGAGATTGCCCTCTCCCGATGAGAGGAGCATTGGTGACAATGATGGTGATGATTTCCCCCTCCCGGAGGGAAGTGTCCCCGGCAGAACAGCTCTGCCAGAGCCCTAGATTGGTTCCGCCAAGGTTCCGCCTCGTAGCAGCAGAGTCTCGTCCCGAAAGGTTCTCAGCTATTTTTTTCTCATCGAAAGACTTCATATGGGAGAAGATGGGCGGAGGAGAGCCACCAGGGGGCCCACGAGGTAGGGGGCGCACCCAGAGGGGGCGCGCCCCCGCACCCTCGTGAGCAGGGTATGGGCCCCCTGGCCTTCATCTTTGGCGAAGATTTTTCTTTATTTATTTTAAGGTGTTCCGTGGAGTTTCAGGACTTTTTGAGTTGCACAGAATAGTCCTTCAATATTTGCTCCTTTTCTAGCCCAGAGTTCCAACTGCCGGCGTTCTCCCTCTTCATGTAAACCTTGTAAAATAAGAGAGAATAACCATAAGTATTATGACATAACATGAAATAATAGCCCGTAATGCAATAAATATCAATATAAAAGCATGATGCAAAATGGACGTATCAACTCCCCCAAGCTTAGAACTCGCTTGTCCTCAAGCGAAAAGCCGATATCAATAAATATGTCCTCATTTTTAGAGGTAGAGGCGTCGATAAAAATAAAATACGGACATGAAGGCATCATCATTACTTTATAACAGCAACATATATAAATTTTGTCATATGATTACTCATGTTCAAGTGATGATCTTCTCACAAAACTAAAGTATGAATCAGAAACTTTATTGGGCACCAACAATTATAATCTCAGTCATTAAAGCAATTGCAATTTATCATAAGATCAGAAAGAGTCTATGTCAGAGCTTAAGAGCAAGTCCACATACTCAACTATCACTTAGTCCTTCATAATTGCTAACACTCATGCGATACTTGTGGTTACAGAGTTTTAATCGGACACAGAGAAAGATATGGGCTTATAATTTTTGCCCCACAACCTTTTACCTCAAGGGTAATGTCAACAATAATAATTCACGCTCCCCCACATCCAATTATATATATATATATATATATATATATATATATATATATATATATCATGTTCTTTCCAACATGCTGAGCTTGCCAAAGGATAAAATGAAAAAGGAAGGGTGAAGATCACTGTGACTCTTGCATAGGGTAGAGGAAAATAATAAAAGATAGGCCCTTTGCAGAGGGAAGCAGAGGTTGTCATGCGCGTTTAGGGTTGATGCACAAAATCTTAATGCAAAAGAACGTCACTTTACATTGCCCCTTGCATGTGAACCTTTATTATGCAGTTCGTCGCTTTTATTGCGTCCACAACAAGTTCATGCAAAGTTTATTTTCTCTGCACTAATAAATCATGCATATTTAGAGAGCAAATTTTATTGCTTGCACTGATGACAACTTAATTGAAGGATCTTACTCAATCCATAGGTAGATATGGTGGACTCTCATGGCAAAACTGGTTTAAGGGTATTTGGAAGCACAAGTAGTATTTCTACTTAGTGCTGAGAATTGGCTAGCATGAGGGGGAAAGGCAAGCTCAACACGGTAGAGGAACCATGACAACATACTTTATCTCAGATGTAAGAGAACATAACTCATTATGTTGTCTTCCTTGTCCAACATCAACTCTTTAGCATGTCATATTTTAATGAGTGCTCCCAATCATAAAAGATGTCAATGATAATATATCTATATGTGAAACCTCTCTTTCCTTATTACTTCCTATTAATTGCAACATGACCAAAGCTATATTTGCCAACTCCCAACAACTTTAAATCATCATACTCTTTCTATGTGAAGTCATTACTTTCAATACGATCAATATGAACTCTTGATTCTTTTTATTCCTTTTCTTCTAATCACCCAAGATCATGGCAAAATACTCAAGCCCTTCACTCAACACTAATCTTTATTATATAGCTCACGGACTTGATTACAAAGAAGGATCATAAAGGAAAACTCAAAACTAGATCATGCCATGACTTTATTCTACTAAATCAAGATACTACTAATAGGATCGAACTAAGAAAAATGGTAAAGATAGGAGTTGTGATGGTGATACGATACCAGGGCACCTCCCCCAAGCTTGGCAGTTGCCAAGGGGAGTGCCCATACCCATGTGATTATGTCTTCGGAGGTGATGTAGGTGTTGCATTTTTCTTCTCCAGCTTGCACCTGAGGCTAAAATTTTCCTCCCTTAGATCCTCATTCTCGAGATCAAGATTCATTATCTTTTTGCATAGTACTGCCTTGTTGTCCTGCGAAAAACGAGGTGGGATAGATTGCACCTTATGGAGGCTTCACTTCTTGAACTCCACATGACTATCACCAGGTTGAGGTAGGGGATAGTCCTCTTCGTCGGAACTCGTTTCCGCCTTCCTCTTTGGATCATAGTCTTCTTCTTCCTCCGTGGTCCAGCCATAATGCTCCACATCCCCATATACCTTGGGATTTGCAATATAATCAGCCATGTAGCTCTCTCCCTCAGAGTCTTGCGAAGACATCTTGCTCTAATCTTCAGCAGCAACAACTCGAAACGAAAACAGAGGATATTTGTGTGATAGGAGAGTCAAAACCTTCGGGAGTATATATAATGAATTTTTACCGACCAAAATACGTATCATGCAAGGAAACGGAGTCCGGAGGGCACACGTGGTGCTCATGAGGTAGGGGGGCGCGCCTAGGGGGGTAGGGCGCGCCCTCCACCCTCGTGGAGGCCTCGTGTCCTCCCCGGACTGCTACTTATTTTTCTATTTTTCTAAATATTACAAAACGGAGAAATATTGCCTTAAAAATTGTTTTGGAGTCGGTTTACTTACCGTAGCACATACCTATTCCTTTTCGGGGTCTGGAACGTTCTGGAAAGTGTCCCCTATGTACTCCTCCGGGGTTTCGGTTTCAATAACATTAGTTTCAACATTTATAGGATTACCTGAGATATAGTGTTTGATTCTTTGACCGTTCACCACCTTCGGATTTGTGCCTGCGAAGTTGTTGATTTTTATGGCACCGGAACGATAGACCTCCTCGATAACGTAAAGACCTTCCCATTTGGAGAGAAGTTTTCCTGCAAAAAATCTTAAACGAGAGTTGTATAGCAGTACATAATCACCTACATTAAACTCACGCTTTTGTATCCTTTTGTCATGCCACCTTTTAACTTTCTCTTTAAACAGCTTGGCATTTTCACAAGCATGGGTTCCATTCATCAAGTGAGCTAATATCAAATAACCTCTTCTCACCGGCAAGTTTGAAATCATAGTTGAGCTCCTTAATAGCCCAATATGCCTTATGTTCTATTTCGAGAGGTAAATGACATGCTTTTCCATAAACCATATTATACGGAGACATACCCATAGGATTTTTATATGCAGTTCTATAGGCCCATAATGCATCATTCAGTTTCTTGGACCAATTCTTTGTAGACCCATTGGCAGTATTTTGCAAAATTAATTTGAGCTCTATATTGCTCAATTCCACTTGACCACTAGACTGCGGGTGATATGGAGATGCAATTCTATGATTAACGTCGTATTTAGCAAGCATCTTACGGAAAGCACCATGAATAAAGTGTGAACCACCATCAGTCATTAAGTATCTAGGGACTCCGAACCTCGGAAAAATAACTTCCTTAAGCATTTTAATAGAAGTGTTATGATCAGCACTACTAGTTGGAATAGCTTCTGCCCACTTAGTAACATAATCAACAGCAACTAAAATATGAGTGTAACCATTAGAGGCTGGAAAAGGCCCCATATAATCAAAGCCCCAAACATCAAATGGCTCAATAACAAGTGAATAATTCATAGGAATTTCTTGACGTCTACTGGTATTACAAATTCTTTGACATTCATCACAATACAAAACAAACTTACGGGCATCCTTGAAGAGAGTAGGCCAATAAAAACCGGATTGCAATACCTTATGTGCAGTTCTATCTCCAGCTTGGTGTCCTCCATAGGCTTCGGAGTGACACTTGCGTCGGATCTGTTCCTGTTCATGCTCAGGTACACACCATCTAATAACACCATCTACTCCTTCTTTATAAAGATGTGGGTCATCCCAAAAGTAATGTCGCAAGTCATAGAAAAACTTTTTCTTTTGTTAGCATGTGAAGCTAGGCGGTATAAATTTAGCAACAATATAATTAGCATAATCAGCATACCAAGGAGTGCTACGAGAAGCACTTATGACATTTAGTTGCTCATCAGGAAAGCTATCATCAATAGGTAGTGGGTCATCAAGAACATTCTCTAGCCTAGACAAGTTGTCAGCAACGGGGTTCTTAGCTCCTTTTCTATCAACAATATGTAAATCAAATTCTTGAAGCAAGAGAACCCATCTAATGAGTCTAGGTTTTGCATCTTTCTTTTCCATAAGATATTTAATAGCAGCATGACCTGTATGAATAGTTACTCTAGAATCAACAAAATAGGGTCTGAATTTATCACAAGCAAATACAACTGCTAAAAGTTCCTTTTCGCTAGTAGCATAATTTCATTGAGCATTGTCTAGAGTCTTACTAGCATAATGGATAACATTCAATTTCTTATCAACTCTTTGCCATAAAACAGCACCTACAGCATAATCACTAGCATCACACATAATTTCAAAGGGTAAATTCCAATCAGGTGGCTGAACAACAGGTGCAGAGACTAATGCTTTCTTAAGTATTTCGAATGGTTCTACACAATCATCATCAAAGACAAATGGTACATCTTTTTGTAATAAATTAGTCAGAGGCCGAGAGATTTTTGAGAAGTCCTTGATGAACCTCCTATAAAATCCGGCGTGACCAAGGAAACTTCTTATACCTTTGATGTCCTTGGGACATGGCATCTTTTCAATAGCATCAACCTTGGCTTTATCAACTTCAATACCTCTTTCAGAAACTTTGTGCCCCAAGACAATACCTTCATTAACCATAAAGTGGCACTTTTCCCAATTCAAGACAAGATTAGTTTCTTCACATCTCTGCAAAACTCGAGCAAGATTGCTCAAGCCATCATTAAAAGAGGAACCATAGACGGAAAAGTCATCCATGAAAACCTCACAAACTTTCTCACAAAAGTCAGAGAATATAGCCATCATGCATGTTTGAAAGGTAGCAGGTGCATTACATAAACCAAAGGGCATACGTCTATAAGCAAAAGTACCAAAAGGGCATGTAAAAGTAGTCTTTGATTGATCTTTATCCGACACGGGGATTTGAGAAAAGCCAGAATAACCATCTAGATAGCAATAATGTGTATGTTTGCATAATCTTTCTAGCATTTGATCAATAAAAGGTAAGGGGTAATGATCTTTCTTAGTAGCCTTATTTAATTTGCGGAAATCAATTACCATCCTATAACCTGCGATAATTCTTTGCGGAATCAATTCATCTTTATCATTAGGGACAACAGTAATACCTCCCTTCTTAGGGACACAATGGACAGGACTTACCCACTGACTATCAGCAATGGGATAACTTATACCTGCCTCCAGAAGCTTGATTATTTCTTTTCTTACCACTTCTTTCATTTTAGGATTCAAACGTCGTTGAGGATCACAAACTAGTTTGGCATCAGCTTCCAAATTTATTTTATGTTGACATAGAGTGGGACAGATGCCCTTAAGATCATCCAGAGTATATCCAATAGCGGCACGATGCTTCTTCAGAGTTTTCAATAATCCTTCTTCTTCATGCTCTGAAAGATTAGCGCTAATAATAACAGGATATATTTTCTTTTCACCAATATAAGCATATTTAAGAGTATCAGGCAACGATTTAAGCTCAAACACGGGATCACCCTTGGGTGGAGGAGGATCCCGTAGGATTTCAACAGGCAAATTGTGTTGCAGAATAGGTTCCTGTTTAAAGAATACTTCATCTATTTCCCTTCATTAATTCATGAACATATCATTTTCATGGTCTAGCAAATAATGTTCTAAAGGATCACTAGGAGGTACAGCAATAGAAGCAAGACCAATAATTTCATCCTTACTATGCAATTCTTCCTCACGATGTTGTTTACTAAATTTAGAGAAATTAAACTCATGGACCATATCGTCCAAGCCAACAGTAACAATATTCTTTTTGCAATCAATCATAGCATTAACGGTACGCAAGAAGGGTCTACCAAATATAATGGGACAACAGCTATCTTGTGGAGAACCAAGAACAAGAAAATCAGCGAGATATTTGGTTTTTCCCACACAAGACTTCAACATCTCTAACAATTCCCATTGGAGATATAGTATCTCTATTTGCTAGTTTAATTGTGACATCAATATCTTCTAACTCGGCAGGTGCAATCTCATGCATAATTTCTTTGTATAAGTCAATGGGTATAACACTAGCACTAGCACCCATATCACATAAGCCATGATAACAATGATCTCCTATTTTAACAGAAATAACAGGCACGCCTACCACAGGTCTATGTTTATCTCTATCACATGGTTTAGCAATTCTAGCAGTTTCACCAGTGAATTGAATAACATGCCCATCAATATTACCAGACAAGAGATATTTAACAATAGCAATATTGGGTTCTACTTTGACTTGCTCAGGAGGTGTATAAGTCCTAGTATTGCTTTTACGAACAACAGTTGAAGCTTTGGCATGATCCTTCATTCTAACAGGGAAAGGGGGTTTCTCAACATAAGAAGTAGGAACAATAGGATCATTATAAGTGATAATATTTTCTTCAACTTTAATAGGTGCAGCTACTTTTACTTCTATGGGAAGATGATATTTAAACCACTTCTCCTTGGGGAGATCAACATAAGTAGCAAAAGATTCACAGAATGAAGCTACTATCTCAGAGTCAAGTCCATATTTAGTGCTAAACTGACGGAAAATATCGGTATCCATAAAAGATTTAGCAGAATCAAACTTAGGTGTCATACCTGACTCCTTACCATCATCGAGGTCCCAATCTACAGAGTTGCGTTTAATTCTATCCAATAAATTCCATCCAAATTCAATAGACTTCATCATAAAAGAGCCAGCACAAGAAGTATCGAGCATATTGCGATTATTTTTAGAAAGCCGAGCATAAAAATTCTGGAGAATTGTCAATTTTGAGAGCTCATGATTGGGGCATGAATATAACATTGATTTAAGCCTCCCCCAAGCTTGAGCGATGCTTTCTCCTTCGCGAGGCCAAAAATTATATATATAATTGTGATCACGATGAACAAGATGCATAGGGTAATACTTTTGATGAAATTCCAATTTCACTCTTTTATAGTTCCATGATCTCTTATCATCACATAGCCTGTACCATGTCAATGCGTCTCCCTCCAAAGATAAAGGGAAAGCCTTCTCCTTAACGACATCATCGGGTACACCTGCAAGCTTAAATAGTCCAAAAATATCATCCACAAAGCATAGATGTTCATCAGGATGCTTTGTTCCATCTCCTGCAAAAGTGTTAGCTAGCAGTTTTTCCATCATACCCGAAGGAATTTGAAAAGCAGTTTCATCTTCAATAGATTCAGTAGGTTCAGTATGTTCGGTAGGTTGAGGAGCAACTCTTGGCTCAACCGGACAGGGTGAAGATACCCCGAACAAGCCCCTCAAACAATTACTTTCCATAGTAACAAGTGATAGAAAATTTCAGCACACTAAATAAATTTTTCCTTATCAAATTCCACCTACCAAAGGCGCTTCACTCCTCGACAACGGCGCCAGAAAAGAGTCTTGATGACCCACAAGTATAGGGTATCTATTGTAGTCCTTTCGATAAGTAAGAGTGTCGAACACAACGAGGAGCAGAAGGAAATGATAAGTGGTTTTCAGCAAGGTATTCTCTGCAAGTACTGAAATAAGTGGTAACAGATAGTTTTGTGATAAGATAAATGGTAACGAGCAACAAGTAACAAAAGTAAATAAAGTGCAGCAAGGTGGCCCAATCCTTTTTGTAGCAAAGGACAAGCATGGACAAACTCTTATAATAGGAAAAGCGCTCCCGAGGACACATGGGAATATCGTCAAGCTAGTTTTCATCACGCTCATATGATTCGCGTTTGGTACTTTGATAATTTGATATGTGGGTGGACCGGTGCTTGGGTACTGCCCTTACTTGGACAAGCATCCCACTTATGAGTAACCTCTATGGCAAGCATCCGCAAGTACAACAAAAGTATTAAGGTAAACCTAACCATAGCATGAAACATATGGATCCAAATCAGCCCCTTACGAAGCAACACATAAACTAGGGTTTAAGCTTCTGTCACTCTAGCAACCCATCATCTACTTATTACTTCCCAATGCCTTCCTCTAGGCCCAAATAATGGTGAAGTGTTATGTAGTCCACGTTCACATAAAACCACTAGAGGTTAGACAACATACATCTCATGAAAATATCAAACGAATACCAATTTCACATGACTACTAATAGCAAGACATCTCCCTTGTCCTCAGGAACAAACGTAACTACTCACAAAGCATATTCATGTTCATAATCAGAGGGGTAATATTGTGCATAAAGGATCTGAACATATGATCTTCCACCAACTAAACCAACTAGCATCAACTACAAGGAGTAATCAACACTACTAGCAACCTACTAGCACCAATCGATCCCAGACTTGGAGACAAGAATTGGATACAAGAGATGAACTAGGGTTTGGAGATGAGACGGTGCTGATGAAGATGTTGATGGAGATTGCCCTCTCCTGATGGTAGGAGCGTTGGGGATGACGATGGTGATGATTTCCCCCTCCCGGAGGGAAGTTTCCCAGGCAGAACAGCTCTGCCGGAGCCCTAGATTGGTTCCGCCAAGGTTCCGCCTCGTGGTGGCGGAGTCTCGTCCCGAAAGGTTCTCTGCTATTTTTTCTCATCGAAAGACTTCATATGGGAGAAGATGGGCGTCGGAGAGCCACCAGGGGGCCCACGAGGTAGGGGGCGCGCCCCCCACCCTCGTGAGAAGGGTGTGGGCCCCCTGGCCTTCATCTTTGGCGACGATTTTTCTTTATTTATTTTAAGGTGTTCCGTGGAGTTTCAGGACTTTTGGAGTTGCACAGAATAGTCCTTCAATATTTGTTTCTTTTCCAGCCCAGAATTCCAGCTGCCGGCATTCTCCCTCTTCATGTAAACCTTGTAAAATAAGAGAGAATAACCATAAGTATTATGACATAACGTGAAATAACAACCCATAATGCAATAAATATCGATATAAAAGCATGATGCAAAATGGACGTATCAACTCCCCCAAGATTAGACCTCGCTTGTCCTCAAGCGTAAAGTCGATAACAATAAATATGTCCTCATGTTTAGAGGTAGAGGCATCGATAAAAATAAAATATGGACATGAAGGCATCATGATTACTTCATAACTGCAACATATATAAATTTTGTCATATGATTACTCATGTTCAAGTGATGATCTTCTTACAAAGCCAAAGTATGAATCAGAAACTTTATTGGGCACAAGCAATTATAATCTCAGTCATTGAAGCAATTGCAATTTATCATATCATCAGAAAGAGTCTATGTTAGAGCTTAAAAGCAAGTCCACATAATCAACTATCACTTAGTCCTTCATAATTGCTAACACTCACGCGATACTTGTGGTTACAGAGTTTTAATCGGACACAGAGAAAGATAGGGGCTTATAATTTATGCCCCACAACCTTTTACCTCAAGGGTAGTGTCAACAATAATAATTCACGCTCCCCCACATGCAATTCTTTACCTAATAATAAAGAGAATTGGGTTTCTGTCGTCCGTCAAAACAAATACCCTCAAAGTTGCTATAAATTACCCGCCATGCCACTCGTAAGTCAAGAAAACGATTCGTTCTTTTTCAAAGTCATCGTCGCGCACTGTCGTTTATATATACAATACCCCACATATATCACGGACGCACTAGCAGCTCAGTGGTTGAACACTCACTGTTCCACTGCGCAGACCCGAGTTCGATTCCCAGGGTCGTCTATTTTCCTCTACCTTTTTCACACGCACCTCCTCCCTCCCACATACGCGTTCATGGGCCGGCCCGTGGGGCGTGACGCCCCTATTTTTTTCGTTTTTTCTTTTCTTTTCATATTTCTGTTTTTTTCCTTCTTTAAATTAATTTGAGATTTTCAATTACAAAAGGTTGTGAGTTTTGAGAAAAATATTCAAGAAATCATAGAATGTTTATAAATTCAAAAAATGTGCGAGAAATCATAAATTTTCCGCAGTTTTTATTTTTTTGGTGATTTAGAAAACTGTTCACAAATTATAAAAAAAACACAATTTTCCAAAATTTGTTCCCCATTTATAAAAAAAGTTCATTGATACAAAAAAGGTTTTGTAACTCAAAAACTGTTCATGAATTCAAAAACTATGCATGCTTTTCAAAAATTGTTCATCTGAACAAAACAAATGTGCATGAATTCGAAAACTATTCATGCATTTAAAAAATGTTCGTCTGAACAAAACAAATGTTCATGCATTTAAGAAATGCCCAAAATTTTAAAACAAATGTTTGTCGATTAGAAAAAATGGTCGTCGCTCCAAAAGTCTTTCATGTCTAGGATTTGGATAGTTTCTGGAAATTCTTTTTATGTCTAGGCGCTAGGAGTAGTTTGTGGTCCATGAAATTTGTTTTTAAAGTTTTAAACATTCTCTTGCGCGGCACAATGACAAGTGTGCCATGCAGTGGCAAGCTCATTGCCTTGGGATTTACCACGTTGAATGCATTGCGATCACATGGACATCGCGTACATCATCAACAAGGGTGGGGAGAAAGATAAATGAAAACATGGTGAGCCACCGTGTGAAAATAGAGGACGCTCATAATTTGGGGTATTGAGTCATACTTATTTGGCTTGCGTGTAACTTTTTTTGTCTCCCGTTGCAACGCACGGGCATGTTTGCTAGTATATATATATATATATCATGTTATATCATGTTCTTTCCAACATGCTGAGCTTGCCAAAGGATAAAATGAAAAAGGAAGGGTGAAGATCACCGTGACTCTTGCATAGGGTAGAGGAAAATAATAAAAGATAGGCCCTTCGCAGAGGTAAGGAGAGGTTGTCATGCGCGTTTAGGGTTGATGCACAAAATCTTAATGCAAAAGAACGTCACTTTACATTGCCGATTGCATGTGAACCTTTATTATGCAGTCCGTCGCTTTTATTGCGTCCATAACAAGTTCGTGCAAAGTTTATTTTCTCCGCACTAATAAATCATGCATATTTAGAGAGAATTTTTTATTGCTTGCACCGATGACAACTCACTTGAAGGATCTTATTCAATCCATAGGTAGATATGGTGGACTCTCATGGCAAAACTGGTTTAAGGGTATTTGGAAGCACAAGTAGTATTTCTACATAGTGCTGAGAATTGGCTAGCATGAGGGTGAAAGGCAAACTCAACACGGTAGAGGAACCATGACAACATAATTTATCTCAGATGTAAGAGAACATAACTCATTATGTTGTCTTCCTTGTCCAACATCAACTCTTTAGCATGTCATATTTTAATGAGTGCTCCCAATCATAAAAGATGTCAATGATAATATATCTATATGTGAAACCTCTCTTTCCTTATTACTTCCTATTAATTGCAACGATGACCAAAGCTATATTTGCCAACTCCCAACAACTTTAAATCATCATACTCTTTCTATGTGAAGTCATTACTTTCAATAAGATCAATATGAACTCTTGATTCTTTTTATTATTTTTCTTCTAATCACCCAAGATCATGGCAAAATACTCAAGCCCTTGACTCAACACAAATCTTTATTATATAGCTCACGGACTTGATTACAAAGAAGGATCATAAAGCAAAACACAAAACTAGATCATGCCATAACTTTATTCTACTAAATCAAGATACTACTAATAGGATCGAACTAAGAAAAACGGTAAAGATAGGAGTTGTGATGGTGATACGATACCAGGGCACCTCCCCCAAGCTTGGCAGTTGCCAAGGGGAGTGCCCATACCCATGTGATTATGTCTTCGGAGGTGATGTAGGTGTTGCATTTTTCATCTCCAGCTTGCATCTAAGGCTAAAATTTTCCTCCCTTAGATCCTCATTCTCGAGCTCAAGTTTCATTATCTTTTTGCATAGTGCTGCCTTGCTATCCTACAAAAAAGGAGGCGGGATAGATTGCACCTTATGGAGGCTTGACTTCTTGAACTCCACATACATATCACCAGGTTGAGGTAGGGGATAGTCCTCTTCGTCGGAAATCGTTTCCTCCTTCCTCTTTGGATCATAGTCTTCTTCTTCCTCCATGGTCCAGCCATAATGCTCCACATCCCCATATACCTTGGGATTTGCAATATAATCAGCCATGTAGCTCTCTCCCTCAGAATCTTGGGAAGACATCTTGCTCTAATCTGCAGCAGCAACAACTCGAAACGAAAACAGAGGATATTTGCGTGATACGAGAGTCAAAACATTTGAGAGTATATATAATGAATTTTTACCGACCAGAATATGTATCATGCAAGGAAACGGAGTCCGAAGGGCACACGAGGTGCTCACGAGGAAGGGGGGTGCGCCCAGGGGGGTAGGGCGAGCCCTCCACCATCATGGAGGCCTCGTGTCCTCCCCGGACTGCTACTTATTTTTCTATTTTTCTAAATATTCCAAAACAGAGAAATATTGCCTTAAAAATTGTTTTGGAGTCGGTTTACTTACCGTACCACATACCTATTCCTTTTCGGGGTCTGGAACGTTCTAGAAAGTGTCCCTTATGTACTCCTCTGGGGTTACGGTTTCAATAACATTAGTTTCAGCATTTATAGGATTACCTGAGATATAGTGTTTGATTCTTTGACCGTTCACCACCTTCGGATTTGTGCCTGCGAAGTTGTTGATTTTTATGGCACCGGAACGATAGACCTCCTCGATAACGTAAGGACCTTCCCATTTGGAGAGAAGTTTTCCTGCAAAAAATCTTAAACGAGAGTAGTATAGAAGTACATAATCACCTACATTAAACTCACGCTTTTGTATCCTTTTTTCATGCCACCTTTTAACTTTCTCTTCAAATAGCTTGGCATTTTCATAAGCTTGGGTTCTCCATTCATCAAGTGAGCTAATATCAAATAACCTCTTCTCACCGGCAAGTTTGAAATCATAGTTGAGCTCCTTAATAGCCCAATATGCCTTATGTTCTAGTTCGAGAGGTAAATGACATGCTTTTCCATAAACCATCTTATACGGATACATACCCATAGGATTTTTATATGCAGTTCTATAGGCCCATAATGCATCATTCAGTTTCTTGGACCAATTCTTTCTAGACCTATTGACAGTCTTTTGAAAAATTAATTTGAGCTCTCTATTGCTCAATTCCACCTGACCACTAGACTGCGGGTGATATGGAGATGCAATTCTATGATTAATGTCGTATTTAACAAGCATCTTACGGAAAGCACCATGAATAAAGTGTGAACCACCATCAGTCATTAAGTATCTAGGGACTCCGAACCTCGGAAAAATAACTTCCTTAAGCATTTTAATAGAAGTTTCATGATCAGCACTACTAGTTGGAATAGCTTCTACCCACTTAGTAACGTAATCAATAGCAACTAAAATATGAGTGTAACCATTAGAGGCTGGAAAAGGTCCCATATAATCAAAGTCCCAAACATCAAATGGCTCAATAACAAGTGAATAATTCATAGGCATTTCTTGACGTCTACTGATATTACCAATTCTTTGACATTCATCGCAAGACAAAACAAACTTACGGTCATCCTTGAAGAGAGTAGGCCAATAAAAACCGGATTGCAATACCTTATGTGCAGTTCTATCTCCAGCACGGTGTCCTCCATAGGCTTCGGAGTGACACTTGCATAGGATCTGTTCCTGTTCATGCTCAGGTACACACCATCTAATAACACCATCTACTCCTTCTTTATAAAGATATGGGTCATAATGGTGAAGTGCTATGTAGTCGACGTTCACATAACACCACTAGAGGTTAGACAACATACATCTCATCAAAATATTAAACGAATACCAAATTTACATGACTACTAATAGCAAGACTTCTCCCTTGTTCTCAGGAACAAACGTAACTACTCACAAAGCATATTCATGTTCATAATCAGAGGGGTAATATTGTGCATAAAGGATCTGAATATGATTTTCCACCAAATAAACCAACTAGCATCAACTACAAGGAGTAATCAACACTACTAGCAACCTACTAGCACCAATCCCGGACTTGGAGACAAGAATTGGATACAAGAGATGAACTAGGGTTTGGAGATGAGATGGTGCTGATGAAGATGTTGATGGAGATTGGCCTCTCCTGATGAGAGGAGCGTTGGTGATGACGATGGTGATGATTTCCCCCTCCTGGATGGAAGTGTCCCCGGCAGAACAGCTCTGCCGGAGCCCTAGATTGGTTCCACCAAGGTTCCGCCTCGTGGCGGTGGAGTCTTGTCCCGAAAGGTTCTTTGCTATTTTTTCTCATCGAAAGACTTCATATGGGAGAAGATGGGCATCGGAGAGCCACCAGGGGGCCCACGAGGTAGGGGGGCGCGCCCAGGGGGGCGTCCCCCACCCTCGTGAGCAGGGTGTGGGCCCCCTGGCCTTCATCTTATTGACGATTTTTCTTTATTTATTTTAAGGTGTTCCATGGAGTTTCAGGACTTTTGGAGTTGCACAGAATAGTCCTTCAATATTTGCTCCTTTTCTAGCCCAGAGTTCCAGCTGCCGGCATTCTCCCTCTTCATGTAAACCTTGTAAAATAAGAGAGAATAACCATAAGTATTATGACATAACGTGAAATAACAGCCCATAATGCAATAAATATCGATATAAAAGCATGATGCAAAATGGACGTATCACCTACCGGCGCCGTCCATCCCCATGCCTCCGCCCATTCCGACCACCAGCCACCACCACGCTCCACTCCTCCTCGCCTTATCTCTCATCTTTCATTTTTTTGATGACATTCTCGAGATACCAGTTTTCTGATAAAATTCTTGAGATATCATTAGTTCTTACACATGGGATTACTCCTGCATGGGTCAATCACAACAGGTGTTTTGTAAAAAAATGCATATTGATGTTCCATGCAATGCATGAGAATCTTGCTTGTAATTATATAACGCAAATCACAAGTAGGAAGTGACATTTTTTTGACACAACCATGTTAACATGGCCATGTAAATCACGAGCAGGAAGGAGAAGGGAAGCGGGTTGTGGAGTAACGTTTTTTACCACAATTTCTTAGGAAACTCAGTGCAATAATTGAGTAGTTTTGCAAACTACCATTACTACTACACCTGAAACGGTTCAAAACCTATACTCCCTTGCCAGCGCAGGCTTCCCGAATGAAACAGTCAGTGTCGCCTGGAGCGTCAGTGCCGCATTAATGCTCGGCCAGAGCGGAGGCGACCTCTCACTGGCGCCGGCTTTGAAGCGGCGCGACGGCCGAGAGAGCGCCGCTTCCCGGTGCACGTGACTGCTCCGCGTCGAGACTGGCCAGAGACCCTGTTTGGATCCATGGGTTAGAGTTAGTTTGAGCTAGTTGGGGCTCAAATAGCCCTAAAGTATCCAATCATGAGGGTTTAAATTGGAGCAAGTTGCACCGAACCCACCAAAAAAAACTATCCCACCCAAGAGGTGCTAAGTGGAGATAGTTCTCATTGGGACCACTGAAAAATCACTTTTCTCTCTCCATGAAGTGCATTTATTGTCAATCTAACCCTGTCACCCAAACACCTCTTTGGCTACAATTAGTTCAGGGTTAGTCATGAGTTAGTCTAACCTCTAGCTAAGTTAGAGTATCAAACAATAGCAGTATAGGACATGCAAGTTGCTCAAAGCATACATGCAAATTCGTACGTGAAAGGATTTTTTTTCTTTTTGAAAACGGAACGTGAAAGGAATTTTTTTTAGAATGCTCTTGGCATGTCGCTAACATGTGATAGTTAACCGACCTCAATAGACGGCAGAAACGCCAGCCCGCCGCACTTTGATAGAGACGAGGAGGGAGAAGCGATACAGGCTGCTGGATTACTAGAGATAGGTGTCGCACGGAAGCCAAGAAATATGGTGATAGCATGGGTTAGCCATGTACTAGTGTATGATGCATGTAACTACACTGGGCTGCCGTGTTTCGTACTCTTCCAGTCCACTGTGGAGATGATTGGTTAATTTTATATCGCTGAATAACATTAAATATTATGAGTGCACACGCTCCACCACGAGGTTCCTTGCTCCTTCTCGGTTGTCCGGAATCTATGTTCTTCCACTCTAGTTTTTTTACATGAGCTTTGTTCATCCTTTTGCCAACACGCGAGACATCTAGCATCAAGGCGCACATGTTATGCAACGATCGTTCCATCTATATGAAGAACACGTGGCACTGGAACTACGAGACGGACATGTACCCAGGAGTGGACGTACGAACCTGAGTAATGTAGCGCAGTAAGTGAAGTAGAAAGGCACAAATGGTATGAACATGTGTGGCATAGAGGGTGTCTTTGGTTGCGTTCTCGTCTCAGCATAGTTGTTCCCTCTTCATGAATGCTCAAATCAACACCCCTCTTCATGCATGCTCTCTTTATGCATGCTTCTAGTGTATTTGTGCTAAACTAGTGTGGACTCATGCACCCTCCATACACTCTACCAAACACCCAAAAGTAGTTCGAGAAGGGAACTCTTGGGCGGCATTTGTCTCTTACTACGTACTACCACTAAATCTTGTAAGTGCAATGCATGGTGATGTTATGGAGTACGTGTCTAAGTACTCTACTACTACTATATTAGTTGGAGGCACGTATTAACTTTTATATTTGTTTACGTGTATGCCCCGAGACCTTCCAACTAGACGTGTCTTTCTCTCCAGGTCGCACTTTGTATCGTTCATACAGCTAAGTACTACTACGTGTGGTCTCCGACCCAGAAGTGGAAGAAGTGGAGACACTCTACCACGTTGTTTTTTTACGCCAGGCTCTACCACGCTATTCATGTCCCACTCCTTTCGCTGACGTGTAGGACATCCAGCACGTGCCGTATTTGGCTCCCCTCGTCGTAAGAGTTGAAATGCTAGCATTCATCAAAAATAAAAAATAATTATAAATCGGCAGTGATACTATTTTTTTTGCGAACCAATCAGCAGTGATACTATACCACGCGGTTTCCTTGCTCCTCGATATCGGAAAGAATACGCCCGTTCGCCAACATGTGGGACGTCGACCATCCTGGTCCACTTCCATGCACGCAGAACTCCAAGGGAGAGTAACCCAGGTCGTCGTGCCGCAGTAACAATGACTAATGAGCCGTCAAATCACAGGCCCACTTCCCACTTTGAAGTTGCTCGGACGAAGGAACCTTCATGTCTTCGTTGAATTCCGCTTCTTGAAGAAAACTACTGTACCAGCAGTACTGCTAGCTACAGTATTTACTCCAACAGAGGCCTCCTTTCGTTCATAGGATAGGAATATGAAAATCATAGGAAGTGAGATGACATGCATCTCAATTCCTATAGAGAAAGAGATGCCATTTGGTGCATAGGACATGAATTTTTCCACTTAGTCTAGGCTAATGTACTTGTAATTTGCTCTAAAACTACAGTAGTAACTAGTAGTACTGGTACATGCTCGTACTCAGACACAGACACACACACACTAACTACTACTACTACTTATCACATGCTGGCCAGATGTCGTCGTTCTCCTTCCCGGCTTTGTCAGCGACACCCCACCGTGCTTGGATCTCCGCCGATCTCTCCGCAGCAGCGCATGCGTCCTTTTCTTTCTTGCGGCGGCGGGCCTCTCTTTTCTTGAGTGCTTTCTGACTTTTCCGCTCCCTCTGTGCGTCTTTGGCCGCCTCTTGCTCTACCGCCCATTCGGCCTTGGCATCTTCAAATTCCTCCCACATAGTTGTGAGGTCGCTAGCGGCGATGAACTCGGCACGGCGGGATGCCATCGCTTCCCTACCATTTTGTGTGCATTCGTGGGCGGCGAGGAACTCGGCGCGGCGGGATGCCATCGCTGCCTTACCGGTTAGTGTGCGGCGCGGTGGCATGAACGACGCTTGGTGAGAGCTCTGGGGTGGAGTGGTCGGACAACTGTATAGTGCATTGGTTTGTCAAGAGCTCAAGGACAGAAGATGAAGCAAATTAGGATTCCCCTTCAATCCTGGTCATTTATTACCGAGTAAAATGCATTGGCGGTCATTGAACTTGTCTTGATAGCTCACTTTGATCATTGTATACGAGATATGATGATTATACGGTCGCTGGCTCATCGTATAGCTCCGTATTTGTATGGTTGACCAGTCAAACAGTCCGCATGCGCCTGAAACGGTCACCATCTCTCCAGAATGTCAATGCCGCATTCATGGACTTAACTGCAGGTGCAATTGGTGTGTCACTGACATGCGGGCCATACGCCCGTTGGGCCCACATGTCAGACACCCAAATGCATCTGCAGTTAAGTCACTGAAGCAGCGTCCGCATTCACGCCCGACGAACCTACTCCGGCGCCAGTTGTCCATCCGTCTGCCGTGGCTCATTGCCATTCACCCGCTATATTAACTTGAGCCCCAGCTCCCAGCCATAGCCAAAGACCCACACTTATTCTCCTTCGGCCCCTTCCTTCTGTCGGCACCACTTCAACCATGGCCTCGTGGCGCTCCGAAGCTCTCTTGGATGTACTGTCGCAGGAGCAGACGAGGGACATCGGCGGCTCCGCTCCAGGCACGCTCCAAAGCTCTCTTCAACGTACTGTCGCAGGAGCAAATGAAGGAGATCGCCGACACCCCCCGGGCCGCCCTCCGCTGCCACGACCACAAAGCCGACAGTGAGGAAGAGTAGTACACGGTAGGTCACCGCCGCTCTAGTCCCGGGAAGGCCACCGCTACTCCACTCAGTCGACGCCAAGCTTGGCGGGGTAAGCATCGGCGACCGATTAGCCGCTTGACGGCGACGTGGAAGCGGAAATCTTCATAACCTTGTGCTCCGGCCGGAGGAGGAGGTTATCGAGGCGGATGAGGATGAGGCAAAGGCAATGGCCGGCTTTCTTGGGTTGATGGCCGGACTTGGTGGTCGGGCGCCGGCGATCGTTTAGATTAGGTTGACAGTAGGTTTAGCACGGTTTGTGCGAAATATGTAACGAATTTTGTCCAGTTTGTAGGAAAAGTTTTTGAAATTTAATGAATTTCATTCGGTTAATTTCATCCGGTTAATTTGAAATTTGCTTTGTTTGCACGAATTTCGTCCGGTTAGTTCATATAGTTGTCGAAAGGTATGCGGGCAGCATCGGATGCCATCCATCAGTGTCCTCGGACAGATGCCGGTGTAAATTTGTGGGCCAGTGCTGGAGATGCCCTAACTATCATGCTATAATCGTTAACAATCTTCCATTATTTGGCAGGGAATAGTTATCCCTCGATCAAAATCAGATCCGCGGTGTTTCGCACTCCTCCCTCGTACGAGTGCAAACTCCTGCTTACATAAAAATGGAGCAAGTGGACGGCACTGTAGCACGTCATATCACTCGAACTAGCCCGCCTAACGAGCGGGAAAACATCGCCCTCGTCATTTTGTTCTGGATTTCTATCGATCGATCACGCGAAAATGTTACGCTTCGCAAGTTCTAAAGGAAAAGCCGGCACACTTACGAGTCGTACGCGTCACAACCCCGACAGTTCGGCTCGCACGCCGCTCACCAAAGGGGACACGCATTGTCTTGCAATTTCACTGACATGTGGGAGCGTAATTGAATAAACCGTCGATAGCCGAAATCTAATCGCTCGGCGGGCGTCGGCTGAGAAGAGAGAAACGGGGGAGGGAGAAGAGATCGCCCACCCACCATGCACGGACTCCAAGAAATATATGGTGATAATGTGAGGTGGGCCATGCTGGAGTTCGGACCGCTTCCGGAGCCCGCTCTCACCGCCCTGGCCCCTCAAGATGCCAGCTGCCCGCTACATGCATAGCAAGTAGTCCCCGCTTATGTGGAGGAGAGAGAGGCATTGACAAAGTCAAGGAGTAACAGTGGAGACAATAGCTTTCATCAAAAATAAACAATGAATACCCGTTGCTCGTCCTCTATATCGGAAAGAATACTTTCATTCGTTGACATGTGGGACATCGATCATCCTGGTCCACCTGCCATGCACAAAATTATCCTGGTCTACCCCGGTCGTATCGCAGGCCCAACCTTTCCCACCGTAAGTTGTTCGGACGAAGGAACCATCATGACTTCGTTGAATTCCGCTTCTTCAAGAAAACTTACTGTACCCGCAATACTGCTACCACACGCGAAGACTGGACGGCACTGTACCACGTCATATCACTGAAACCCACTAGGCCAAACTAGCCCGCCTAGGTCACCTATTTTGGAACGGAGGGAGTACGTCTCTGCACTTCTATGATTTTGTGTTGCACGTTCTTTGTACTTTTGCTACGATTTTCCTACCCTATGAACCAAATGAGGCCTGAATGTTTGTCGACTATTGTCTGATCGATCGCTAAGCCTACAATTTTAGGAGGTGGTCGATCAACGAGGGATAAGTATAAGGGTACCACGAGCTCACCAGCCCCAACATTTCTCTTCGGTGAGTGTTTTGCAAGTACTATAGCTCGCACAGTAGCTAGCCTACTAACACCAAGAATCATCAAACAAGCCCTGCTGATATGATAAACAGTTCAAACTTACATCTAAGCATGCCATATATTACATCAAAAGCTGGTGAGGATACATCTGTTTCCATAACTCGGAGAGGGTTCGCATGATTCATCGCATGATTCACTATCAAACAAAAGTAGCAAGATCCGCCCACACAAGACAGTGCACTAGCCCTAAGATGGTTTGATAACACGCATCGTTCTGGTAATTAAACACAGGGCAATGGAAACTACCCTGAAGGATTGGCGCGACCAACTATTTCTTGTCATCGATCTCTCGCGCAATGACCACAGCATGGACAGTGGCATGGGAATCGATTTCTGGGGCGATGTCCACAGGACTGACCGTGACATCGGAATCGATCTCTGGGGCGATGTCCACAGGATGGACAGCAGCATCGGAATCATTCTCCGGGGCGATGCCAACAGGACGGGCGACGACATCGGAATCATCAAGGACAACCACCGGCACCTGCACAACACTAACATATTAGCAAGCACATTGCAAATAATCAAAAAGCAAGCACATTGCAGATAATCAAAAACCACAACTATGGTAATAAGCCATTATTTTTTACCTTGTGCAGCTCACCGGGGGATCTCATCCCTCCGGGGGCCATCTCCTTGTCCTCGATGGGGGCCATCACCTTGCTAGAGGAATACTGCTTCTCAATAGCGACTATCTCCTCAAACTCGGTCTTGAGCCTCACATAGGTGGAAATCAGAGCTCCTGGGGTAGGCACGGTGGGGTCCTTCCTGTTCTTCCAACTTTCTTTGAGGAGTTCGTCCGCCAACGTCCTCAACTCTTTGGCCAGTGGTTGTTTCTTGGAGTTCTTCGTCTCCATTGGTTGGCCCGCCAACATGGTCAACTCGTTGGTCAGTGCTCGCTTCCTGGAGATCGCTGTCTCCAGTGGGTTGTCCGCCAGCAACTCTTTGCCTAGTGGTCCAGGATCCATCAATGAACTGACAAACAAAAAGCAATCGAAAGGAAACCACAATCGCAATGAAAATGGGAAAAGAATAGGATGTGAGAATCAGTCGGTGCTTCGCAAAAAGAAGATAATTGGAATGAAAATATAGCAGCATAACTGATTCGCCCACCTTTCCTTCGTCGGTAGAGAAGAAAAATGGCAGAAGTGAGTAGCCTGGAGTGACGTTTTCTTCAAGAAAGGGAAGAAAGGGCTTGAACGAGCGTTCCAATGAAATGATGGTTGCTTCGTCCAGTCCAACTTGGAGGCCACCTTACCACTAATGGTAAAGGTGTCGGTTTTGTGATATGACGGGTCATGACGGCCAAACCTGTGGGACAGGTGAGTCTCGACTGTAGCACCTCGCTGTGAGTTGGTGGATGGCACATGGGCCCGGATGCTTAGAAATGTCCCGCATGTAGATAGAGCGGCTAGTCATATAGGACTGCTCAATATTGTGCACCATGACCAAGGCGAAGAGGAAAACGAGAGAACTACGTAATTAATGCATGAGTTTAATTAGGGTAGTTTTGTAAAGTACGAGATACATTCCTCCAATCGCAAAATGCCTTGGTTCATGAGATTTGAGATTTGAGACCTATAAACCGGAGGGGAGGGGGTACTGCACACGGTGTAGTCTAGTCACTTGTTTTTTTTTTAGCCGAAGTCTAGTCACTTGTTGAAATCTCTAGAAAGGCAAATAGTCCTTTCCTGTTTACAGGTCTATACTACACCCTTCGTCTAGGTGTGTAAGTCATCTTACAAAAACCAAATAGTCCCAAAACACTTAGGCGCGGTTGAGGGAGTCCCGGATTAGGGGGTGTCCGGATAGCCAGACTACCATCATCGGCCGAACTATCATCTGCCGGACTATCATCATCGACCGGACTCCAAGACTACGAAGATACAAGATTGAAGACTTCGTCCCGTGTCCGGATGGGACTTTCCTTGGCGTGGAAGGCAAGCTTGGCGATATGGATACGTAGATCTCCTACCATTGTAACCGACTCTATGTAACCCTAGCCCTCTCCGGTGTCTATATAAACCGGATGGCTCTAGTCCGTAGGACACAACAACAACCATTACAATCATACCATAGGCTAGCTTCTAGGGTTTAGCCTCCTTGATCTCGTGGTAGATCCACTCTTGTAAACATCCACAATATCAATATCAATCAAGCAGGACGTAGGGTTTTACCTCCATCAAGAGGGCCCGAACCTGGGTAAAACATCGTGTCCATTATCTCCTGTTACCATCCGCCTAGACGCACAGTTCGGGACCCCCTACCCGAGATCCGCCGGTTTTGACACCGACATTGGTGCTTTCATTGAGAGTTCCTCTGTGCCGTCACCGATAGGAAGGATGCCTCTTCCCGTCTTCAAGGACGACATCTTCGCCGATGGAGCCTTGGCCGCTGGCCAAACTATCCGGCTAGGAGGTTTTCTTATGACCGCCTGTCCGGCCACCGCTTCAACGATGACCTCTCATGTCATCGTGAGCAATCTTAACGTCAACTCGGAATTCGCTGAGCAGTTAGATCCAGCAGAGCTCTCGTCTGTAAACGAACTCTTGGATCGGATCGCCGCCCTGGGAGTCGCTACAGACTACAATCGGATCGGGCTTAAAACCGATCTGAGAGAGATTAACTATCCCCAGGTTACCCACCACGTCATGGTGGTAGAGGAACATCGCGACGATCCTTCTCCCATATGGAAAACTAGTCGTGTCCGGGCTACCGAACCCTCCATGCCGGATTCCCGTGGAGGAGCGGATTCCTATCAAGCACTGAACATAAAGTCAGGCATCGGACCGGACTCATTGGACAATGTTCCACTTTGCAAGCTTCCAAACTCGGAAACTTCTCGGCCCTTGAGCCTCGAGATGGGCAGGTTCCCGGACACAATTAGGCCCGCCCGTCCAGATATATGCGATCTATCTCTAATCCGGCAAGAGCCAGCCGAAACAGTACATCATTACTGGGCCAGATTCCTCCTGGTCATGGACCGGATAAAGGACTACCGAGATGAAAACGCGATCTCGATCTTTTGCAACAATTGCACTGACAGGGGATTCTTGAACGCCGTCAGCCATCGTGAAATCACATGTTTCACCGACTTGGCATCCATAGTGCGAAAGTACTGTGCCATAGAAAGTTTCCGGAAAACCGAAGATAGGTTTGGGGATAATCCGTGTCAGGACCCTGACTCGATGTCACATCGATCTAGCCGGTAACACCTCATATCACTTTGCGGCCTCACGCACGGTATCCCCACGGGTGTCGCCTTACCTTTGCCCGGGACCGTTTGCGCCTTTTGGCTCACGTATATGATAGTGTCGCTAGCATCCATATGATAAAGAGCCCGGGCTGACATGACTAGTCGTAAACCCAAAGTGGCACAGACTTACAGGGACAGGCATCCATGACCCAGCTTTGAACGTGTCGGTCATCAGCAAGTGGGTCCAGGCTGTAGCACTGGGCTAGCAGGACTCCAGAAAACCGGGCTGTAGCGGGCTAACAGGACTCCGGTACTCAAAGCGTGACATTTCCCCGAAGGGACAGACACAGGAATGAAGAAGGACACATGCCGGCCAGCCTAAGTGTTCCAGAGCAGTAGCAAGCTACCATGGCTCAGCGGTAACACTAGGAGACATTTCCCGGTAAGAGAGGCTACTAAAGATAAACAACTAGATAGTCAGATCCCACACATACCAAGCATTTCAATCATACACACAATATGCTCGATATGTGCAAATACAACGAAGCATCACAACATGACTCTACGACACAAGTACTTTATTTAAGGCTCAGGGAGCCATACATAACATACACGAAGGTACGGGTCTCACGACCCAACATACAAGTCATACAGTCATACAAACCAGCAGCGGAAGTAACTTGTCTGAGTACAGACAACTAGTAAAATAAAAGAGGCTTGGGAAGCCTAGCTATACTACAAGGTCCTTCACAAGCTCAGGGTCACCACCTGGGTCTTTAGCCTACTCGTTGATGTCAACGTCTACATAGAACCCATCAGAAGGGGTTGCAGCGTCTTCTGTAAAATGTAGATTATAGCAACATGAGTACAAAGGTACTCAGCAAGACTTACATCAGATCCTACATACATGCTTAGTATCAAGAAGGGTTGGTGGAGTTATTGCAGCAAGCCAGCTTTGACTCTTGGCTAGGCTATCCTACGATACTCCAACTTGAAATGGTTTTGCGCACACGAGTCCACTACTCACCAATTCAATACACTACCGAGGATCCGCCTCCGTCTTCCTACGGAAGAGCCATCCTCGGCACTCACTCTTATCTTGAGGCTTTTAGTAGTTTCCATTTACTTGTCTATGAACTGTATAGGCAACCAAGTAGTCCTTTACCGCGGACGCGGCTATTCGAATAGATCATGTTAACCCTGCAGGGGTGTACTCCTTCATACACGCTCCCACCACTTACCGTCGTTTACACGACATGTACTCGGCAACCTTCAAGCGGAAGCCCAACGTGGGTGTCGGCCACGACCTACCTAATCACCTAAGCCTCTAGTCTAGGTTTATCGCCTATCCAGGTTCCATCCGCAGGGAGTCCGGCCGAGGTTTCCCATACGGCCCCGAACGATGTGAACAGGGTTCCCGAGATACCTAACGGGTATTCGGTACACCGTGCCACGTACCTACCGCATCACAGCCCACCCCTACGGTCAGCGCTGTCCACGGCCTCCAGTAGGCTACAAACACCAGAAACTACTTGCAACTCCTGGACGGAGAACTAGGGTGAATAAGAAGCCGAGAGGGTCCATTGGTTTCGGGCCCAATGCATGGTAGTAGCTGATTCTTAACTCACACATACAGATCTCAGTGCTTAAGGTCGGCTTCAATGAAACAACCCACCATGTACTCCTACATGGCCTCTCATCGATACCTTTACCAAATCGTGTTCACCACACCACTCTCATTACCGACATAATCATTTCACTCTAGCCCATCACCCAGATGAACCAGACCTGACACGACTCTAAGCATAGCAGGCATAGCAAGGTAGGAAAAACACATACATAGGGCTCAATCAACTCCTACACATGCTAGTGGGTTTCATCTAGTTACTGTGGCAATGACAGGTCATGCAGAGGAAATGGGTTCAACAACCGTAGCACACAGCAGTTTGAATCGCGTTGTCTTAATGCAGTAAAAGAGAGCAGGAGCAAGAACATGGGATTGTATCGATATGATCAAATGGTTGGTTGCTTGCCTGATGGTTCGATGCACGGATACGATTCTTCGTTAGGGTAATCACGGTACTCCTCGGAGGCAGAACCTGTCGCAAAGGACATCGATACACAACATCACCAAACAATGTGCAACAATATGATGCATGCATGAAACATGGCAATATGAGTGTGTTGGGCTAATGCAACTAAAACCAGAAGGGTTTGAACAAATTTGAATCAAGGATTCAAATTTCAAATTCAAATATGGCCTTTTAAAGTGCTTTTCCTTGTTCTGCTTGAAACATCAATTTAACTTGTTTGATCATGCATGAAAATAGTACAGATGGATAGATTGGATTTTTCTGATCATTTTTCATATATAATTTGTCCAATTTGGAGTTACAGAATAAAAGTTATGAATTTTTGAAGTTTAAATAATATTCTGGAATTTCCTGATTTAATTTAAATCCAGAAATATAATTATTGCGCCAGCATGACGTCAGCATGACGTCAGTGGTCAACTGCGGCTGGCTGAGGTCAAACCTGACGTGTGGGGCCCACACGTCAGTGACAGGGGGGTTAAACAGGGTTAAATTAATCCTAATTACTAATTAGTGGCGCTGGGGCCCACTGGTCAGTGTCAGGGGGTTAACTAACAATGGTTAGCGCTAATGATGTCCACCTGGCCGACGGGGCCCACGCGTCAGTGACCCTGGGGGGGTTAAACCCCAGGTCGGACAAGTCAAACCCCACCGGCGACATGACGCCGGCGAGGTCCGAGACGGCGGCGTGATGCGGGATCGCGCTACAGGGCACGGGCGAGGCTGTGCTTGGGCTCGTTGGAGAGCCCTTGCTCCCGCGCGTCGAACGGTGGTGGTGGCCGGGCCTGAGGTGGCCGGAGTCGACGGCGGCGAGCTCGGCTGCGGCCGCCGGAGTTCGGTCGTGCACGGAAACGGGGTTGGAGCTCGAAGGCGAGCGAAGCGAGGCGCTAGGGATGCTCTATGGAGCCTTACGAACTCGTTGGACTCGCCGGGGTGACCAAATGGTCACCGGAGCTGCGTCGACGGCGAGCTCGGCGACGGCGGAGGTTCGGCCGTGGTGGGGAGGAGGCTACGGTGAGGGAACGAGGGGGAGAAGAGGGGGAAACGGTGGCGTAGCTCACCGCGGTTGCAGTGGGTGTCGAAGCGGGCTCGGGGACGCGCTGGAGACGGCAAATTCGACGGCGATGATGGTCGGAGCCCGAAGAGGGGAACGGCGACGTGGCGGCGATGCAGGGCTTCCGGAGGCCCGTGGAGCGGTGGGGAGGAAGAGGGGGTTGTGGCGGAGCTTCTGAGCTAGTCGGGGGAGCGAGGGGTGGCCAGAGACGGCTGCTAAGGCGAACGGCGGCGACGGTGGTGTTCGGCCGTGAGAGAGAGAGCGAGGGAGAGGAGGGAAGAGCCGAGGGCGAGTGAGAGAGAGCAGGGGGGGAGGCGTGGCGTCGTCCAGGGCATCGAGGCGAGGAGGGGGAGGGCAGGCAGGCAGGGAGAGAGGTGGCGTGGCGCGGTGGCGCGCGCGCGCCGGCCACACTCCCCTCCCTCTGTCGGGACGAAGACGACAGAGGAGGGAGACGGGCTGGGCCACCTGCTGGCTGGGCCGGCCAGCTGGATGGGCTGCACAGTGGAGGAGCCCAGGTAAGCTTCTCCCTTTTATTTTTTTTCTGTTTTCTAATTTCTGACATTTGTTTTGATTTAAATAATATATTAAATCATTTATTTAACTTATGCCAAATTTTTCAGGGGCTAGATATATTATTCCAGAGCTCCTTTATAATTGGCATAATATTTGGACATATATTAATATATATAGAAATATATTTCCAAAGCAAATATTTATGCATTAATTCCAAATGCCCAAAATAAATGTCCATGAGCCACTAAAAATATTGGTTTGATTTTTATCTCTGTCCAATATTTTCAGAGATCAACATGAGCATTTTCTTGGACCCTTTTGGAGAAATTTTTATTTGGGTCATTTTCAAAATGATTCTGAGGGTTTCACAGATCCCCATTTCAAGTTTCTGATGAAAGAGTAAACATGATGCAACACTCTAATGCATGACTAGCTAGGGTGTGACAACTCACCCCCACTCAAAAGAATCTCGTCCCGAGATTTGGGTTCCTCCGGGAAGAAGGCGGGGTACTCAAGTCGAAGACGATCCTCCCTTTCCCAGGTTGCTTCATCCTCAGAATGGTGCGACCATTGTACTTTGAGGAACTTGATGTTCTGACGTCGGGTGATACGTTCGGCCTGATCGAGGATACTAACGGGGTACTCTCGATATGTAAGATTATCTTGGAGATCAAGCGTTTTGTGGTCCACTTCACGGATAGGATCCGAGAAGCAACGCCTGAGTTGAGAAACGTGGAAGACATCGTGGACTCTGGAGAGATGCGGAGGTAGTTCCAACTGGTAGGCAACTTCCCCTCGTTTGGCAAGAATGCGAAAAGGTCCAATGTAACGAGGAGCCAATTTGCCTTTGATACCGAAACGATGGGTTCCCTTCAGAGGGGTGACCCGAAGATAAGCCTTCTCGTCAACCTCGAAAGTCATAGCCTTATGTTTTCGGTCATATTGACTCTTTTGACGAGATTGGGCTGTTTTCAACTTTTCACGAATGATGCGAACTTGTTCTTCTGCTTCCTGAATCATATCCGGGCCAAAGAATTGTCTTTCCCCGGTCTCTGACCAGTTAAGGGGTGTTCGACACCGTCGTCCATAGAGAACTTCAAAAGGGGCTTTACCCAAGCTAGATTGATAGCTGTTGTTGTAAGCGAATTCGGCAAATGGAAGGCACTTTTCCCAGTCCATTCCGAATGAGATAACAGAGGCTCGAAGCATGTCTTCTAGAATCTGGTTGACGCGTTCCACTTGACCACTCGACTGAGGGTGGAAGGCGGTGCTAAAGGAGAGACGGGTTCCCATAGCATTTTGGAAACTTTCCCAAAATCGAGAGGTGAAAAGACTTCCTCGATCCGAGTTAATTTCCAAAGGAACACCATGGAGAGACACTATTCGGGAGATGTATAAGTCTGCCAGCTGACTAGCGGTTATACACTCTCGAACAGGTAGGAAATGGGCTACTTTGGAAAGACGATCGACCACGACGAGAATAGAATTATTCCCTCTCTTGGTCCTGGGAAAACCGGTAATGAAATCCATACCAATTTTATCCCATTTCCATTCAGGAATAGCTAAGGGTTGAAGGGTGCCAGCAGGCCGTTGGTGCTCTGCTTTTACACGACGACAGACGTCGCAATTTGCAATATACTGAGCAATTTCTCTCTTCATCCTAGTCCACCAGAACCTCTGGCGTAGGTCCTGATACATCTTAGTGCTACCGGGATGAATGGTGAGAGGAGATTCATGAGCTTCCTTAAGGATCAAACGCCTCAGGTTTCGCACTTTGGGAACCACTAGTCGATTCCCGAAGTATACGACCCCTTGATCATTAATGGAGAAGCAATTCGCAATTCCTTTCCGAATGTTTCTCTTGATGCGGGAGATTCCCGGATCTACCTTTTGTGCCTTGATAATCTGATCCGTAAGGGTAGGTTTTGCCACCAAGGTGGAAAGAAAACCTTGAGGAACAATGTGAAGGTTAAGCTTCCGAAATTCCTCATGGAGAAGCGGTTGACTTTGTTGTAACATCAGGTTGTTACAATAAGATTTACGACTTAGCGCATCAGCCATGACGTTGGCTTTCCCTGGGGTGTAGGTTATTCCTAAATCGAAATCTGTGATCAATTCAACCCAACGTCTTTGCCTGAGGTTCAGATCCGGTTGGGTGAAGATGTACTTCAAACTTTGGTGATCAGTGAATATTTCGCAACGATTACCGAGGAGGTAATGTCGCCAGGTCTTAAGTGCATAGACTACAGCTGCGAGCTCTAGATCATGAGTAGGATAATTCTCCTTGTGTGGGTGCAATTGCCGTGAAGCGTAGGCAATTACGTGTCGATCTTGCATGAGAATGCAACCTAGTCCTTGTCGCGAGGCGTCGCAGTAGATAACAAAATCCTTGGAGAAGTCTGGTGGTACCAGTACGGGAGCAGAAGTCAGGCGTCTTTTCAGTTCCTGAAAGCTGTGCTCACATTGTGGAGTCCACTCGAACTTCTTATCTTTCTTGAGGAGTTCAGTTAGAGGTTTGGCAACCTTGGAGAAGTTCTCGACAAAGCGACGACAATAGCTCGCTAAGCCTAGAAAACTCCGAACTTGCTTGACCGATTCAGGTGGAGTCCAGTTAAGGACGGCTTGAACTCGCTCAGGGTTGACAGCAATACCTTTACCAGATATTACATGACCCAGATAGGTCACTTCTGGCAACCAGAATTCACATTTAGAAAATTTAGCATAAAGACGATGCTCTCGAAGTTTCTGCAACACTAGCCTTAGATGTTCGGCATGTTCTTCCTCGTTCTTGGAGTAGATGAGTATATCATCGAGGTAAACTACAACGAATCTATCCAAATACTCCATGAAGATTGAGTTCATTAACCGAGAAAAGGTGGCTGGAGCGTTGGTTAAACCGAAGGACATGACGGTGTACTCGTATTGGCCATAACGAGTAACAAAGGCCGTTTTAGGAATGTCCCCGTTTCTGATTTTGATTTGATGGTAGCCCAACCTCAAATCCATCTTGGAGAAGACTGAGGACCCAGCGAGCTGATCATACAGGTCGTTGATCCTGGGAAGTGGATATTTGTTCTTGATTGTGACCAAATTGACAGGTCGGTAATCTACAACCATCCGGTCCGTACCATCCTTCTTCTTGACGAATAGGATGGGGCAAGCCCACGGAGAAGAGCTAGGTCGGATGAAACCCTTTTTCAAGGACTCATCGAGTTGTTTCTTAAGCTCGGCTAGTTCTAGGGGTGCCATCTTATAAGGTCTTCTAGCAATCGGAACGGTTCCTGGAATGAGGTCTATTACGAACTCAACATCCCTATCAGGTGGAACACCTGGCAATTCCTCTGGGAACACATCCGGAAAGTCCGGACTACCGGAACGTCCTCAAGGTCTGGCAAAGGGCTGGCGTTAAGAGAATATAATTGTCGCTTGGCTAATCGGGTCAAGACATTGACTATCTTGCCCGAAGGGTGAGTGAGTTGAACAGTCCTAGAGAAGCAATCAATTTTGGCATGATGAGCTGACATCCAGTCCATACCCAAAATGATATTAATATCTGAAAATTTAAGGGCTATCAAAGAGGCAAGGAAAACAAGTCTGTCGACTTGGATTTCATTTCCATGGCTTACTCTAGAAGTTTGCCATTTGGATCCCGGAGTTTGAATTACCATAGAGGTTGGCATATCACCGAATGCGACGTTATGCAAACGAGCATAATTTTCAGATATAAAAGAATGAGAGGCTCCTGTATCGAAAAGAACAGATGCCGGGTGGCAATTGACAAGAAGCGTACCGAGAACGACGTTGGGATCCTCTTGAGCTTCTTCGGCAGAGATACAGTTGACATGGCCACGTGAGGCGGTGACCGGCTTGGCGTGGAATATTTTTCCTGTCGGCTTGCCACGGCCAACAGCTTTAGCAGATTGATTGGGATTGGTCTGGGGACACTCACGCATATAGTGGCCAGATTCCCCACACTTGAAACAAGTCACGAAACTGGTACGTGGAGGAGCATTGTTGGTTGGACCCCCATAGGGCTTGGCCGGTGCAGACTGCTGAACGGGGCGAGGCGCCTGGAAGGATGGCCTCGGTGTGAACCTGGGTGGCAGGGCGGTGTTGGGTACCCACACGCGGCGCTTCTGAGGACCAGCACCGGATGAGGAACCCATATCACGGCCATGCTTGCGTGTTGCGTCATAGTCAGTCTGACCAGTTTCAGCACTGATGGCTTTGTTGACAAGTTTCTGGAAGGATGTGCACTCATGCAGACGGAGGTCACGGCGAAGCTCAGGACTAAGGCCCTTACGGAACCTTTCTTGCTTCTTGGCGTCAGTAGAAACTTCCTCGGTTGCATATCGTGCGAGATTACCAAACTCCCTGCTGTAAACATCCACAGAAAGTCGGCCTTGGGTGAAACTGCAAAATTCTTCACGTTTGCGGTCCATGAGACCCTCCGGAATATGATGCTCACGGAAAGCCTCGCTGAACTCAGCCCAAGTAGTGACATGGCCCGCTGGGCGCATAGCTCCATAATTTTCCCACCATAGACTGGCGGGGCCTTCAAGATGATATGTAGCAAAGGTGACCTTGTCAGCCTCCGCTACCAGCGCGGAACGCAGTTTGTGAGAGATACTGCGAAGCCAGTCATCAGCGTCGAGAGGCTCGACGGAGTGGTGGAACGTGGGTGGATGTAATTTGATAAAATCACTGAGTGACACCACATTAGTCCTCTGATGGTGTGCCGTGTTCTGTTCAATACGCTCCAACAAACCGTTGGTCTCCCGCTTGTTTCTCTCAGCTTCCATCATAACCTCGGCTAGTGAAGGAGGACGAGGCAGATTTTCATTCCTGCCTTCACTGCCTTCGGCCTGCTCTTGAGAAGCAGGGTTAGCGCGCGTGTTGACCATCCTAGGTAACAAGACAATGATTTAGTCAGAATGATAAAATTCCGACATAGGATACAAAATGTAAGGAATAACTCGAAATGCAAGATGATGATCCGTATGACATGGTGAAAACAGAAACTGCTTCTTTTATTCCATCGTCATACACACCATACAGGGTTTAGTACAAGACCAAACAAAGTACTATTACGGTGAGAAAAGGATTACATCTCATCGGAGGCATTCCAAGCTCCTATACATTATTTTTCTACACCTCCGGAAAGAGTACAAACTAGGTCTTATCCCACGAGTCACGCGGGACGATAGACGACATAGCTAGTGCGAACTAGTGATACTACCACTAACTCAGACCAATCCGTAGTAGTCCTCGTAAAAGTCACCTCCATAGCCTGGAAGCTCAACATGATCATCCGGAAACAGACGATCTCGCGGAGCTTGTGGACCATAGGGGCTAGGATGAGGCCTTGGACCAACAGACGGTGGCCTGCGGGGACCGCGAGGTGGGGTGATGCCTCCTACATCACGCCAAACCATCATGTCTGGCAGAGCAGACCTCACAGGATAGAGATCGCGCATATCTGAGAATCCAGCTTGCACCGCCGGTGCGAACCGAGTCAAAGTGGCCCAGTGGTCAGCACGGGTATTGAAGAGCTCTAACCTCAAGGCCCGATTTTCACGGTCCTTATCCTCGAGCATCTCAGCAGAGGTGCGAGTCCGTGAATCCTCCTGAGTGGGGTCAGCATAAATAGCCTGGAGATACCCTTGTGCTCCCGGAAGTGATCCTGGCATATACCGGAAATCAGAGTCCCGAAATATACCAGATCTGACTCGCATAATGGTCATCATAGAGTAGGCGGCGTCCTGCACAGCCATCTCAATAGTAACCCCGAGTCCATAAGAGCAGTGAAGGGGCTCGGTGGATCCAGGATAAGATGGAAATATCCTGACAATGCAGAGATACTGGCTTTGATTAAAGTCCCGAAATTGCTCTTCGACCGTGTACTCAGGATACCAGCGGTATCCAGCCTCAGTCATTACCCTGACCAACTTGGCAGTATGGCCGGGTACGTCTAGGCATCGAGTCAGGCGAACCACTTGATTGAGGTCGCGAGTGGCCATCTGAAAGCACAATCATAATGCAAAGGCATTAGAATTTCTAGCAAAATTTCGGCAGCATAACAGCTGTAAATGCTCAAGAAGGATTTGAGACATTTGACAAAGGATTTCGTACACCCTCAACATCATCATATCAAAGTTCTGAATCCATTCTAACAACATAATGTGGTAGTAGAACTGAACTAGGCTTGTATCCATCAAACTTATAAGGTACTACTGATTAGTAACACATGATCCTGTTAGAGAGAATAGGTCCTAATTCCTTAACCCCCGATGGAAGAATGGACTGACTCAGATCAGAATGTCATAAGATAAAGGAGTAAAAAGAGCCTTACGTTCCAACCCACAAACAATTCCCCTACATATAACTAAAGAATTTCTAGACTCAACATCGACCAGTTTGGCTTGGAGAACCTACAGGCAGTCCGGCTCTGATGCCAACGCTGTCAGGACCCTGACTCGATGTCACATCGATCTAGCCGGTAACACCTCATATCACTTTGCGGCCTCACGCACGGTATCCCCACGGGTGTCGCCTTACCTTTGCCCGGGACCGTTTGCGCCTTTTGGCTCACGTATATGATAGTGTCGCTAGCATCCATATGATAAAGAGCCCGGGCTGACATGACTAGTCGTAAACCCAAAGTGGCACAGACTTACAGGGACAGGCATCCATGACCCAGCTTCGAACGTGTCGGTCATCAGCAAGTGGGTCCGGGCTGTAGCACTGGGCTAGCAGGACTCCGGTAAACCGGGCTGTAGCGGGCTAACAGGACTCCGGTACCCAAAGCGTGACATTTCCCCGAAGGGACAGACACAGGAACGAAGAAGGACACATGCCGGCCAGCCTAAGTGTTCCGGAGCAGTAGCAAGCTACCATGGCTCAGTGAAACACTAGGAGACATTTCCCGGTAAGAGAGGCTACTAAAGATAAACAACTAGATGGTCAGATCCCACACATACCAAGCATTTCAATAACATACACACAATATGCTCGATATGTGCAATACAACATGGCATCACAAAATGACTCTACGACTCAAGTAATTTATTCAATAGGCTCCGAGGAGCGAGATATTACAATCATGGGTCTCATGACCCAACAATCAGAGCATACAAGTCAAAACACAAGCGGAAGCTATCATGTCTGAGTACAGACATCTATAAATGAAAAAGGCTGAGAAGCTTGACTATATATCAGATCCTGCCGAGGGCACAAGATCGTAGCTGAGGTAACAAGCTAAACGTCGAAGTCCACGCGAAACTACTAGTGAGACCGAAGTCTCTCTGCAAAACATAAAATAGGCAAACGTGAGTACAAATGTACCCAGCAAGACTTACATCAGATCTATCTACATATGCATCATTATCAACAAGGGGGTGGAGGGGTTTGACTGCAGCAAGCCAGCTTTGACTCGGTGGCTATCCTAAACTACGACTGCAAGCGACTCTTTTGAGGTGGCGCACACGAGTCCACATATTCACCATATCAATACACCACTATGGATCCGCTCCCGTCTCCCTACGAGAACGCCATCCATAGCACTCATGCTTATCTTGCGTATTTTAGAGTATCCACTTTCACTTGTCTATGAACTGATATAAGCAACCCAGAAGTCCTTTTCCGCGGACACGGCTATTCGAATAGATGATGTTAACCCTGCAGGGGTGTACTTCTTCATACATGTTTCCACCACTTAGCGTCTGCACACGACATGTGCTCGGCAGACTTCAAGCGAAAGCCGACGTGGGTGTAGACCACGACCTACCTAAACACTTAAGCCTCTAGTCCAGGTTTATCGCCTATTCAGGTTCCATCCGCAGGGAGTCCGGCCGAGGTTTCCCATACGGCCCCGAACGATGTGAACAGGGTTCCCGAGATACCTAACGGGTATTCGGTACACTGTGCCACGTACCTACCGCATCACAGCCCACCCCTACGGTCAGCGCTGTCCACGGCCTCCAGTAGGCTACAAACACCAGAAACTACTTGCAACTCCTGGACGGAGAACTAGGGTGAATAAGAAGCCGAGAGGGTCCATTGGTTTCGGGCCCAATGCATGGTAGTAGCTGATTCTTAAATCACACATACAGATCTCAGTGCTTAAGGTCGGCTTCAATGAAACAACCCACCATGTACTCCTACATGGCCTCTCATCGATACCTTTACCAAATCGTGTTCACCACACCACTCTCATTACCGACATAATCATTTCACTCTAGCCCATCACCCAGATGAACCAGACCTGACACGACTCTAAGCATAGCAGGCATAGCAAGGTAGGAACAACACATACATAGGGCTCAATCAACTCCTACACATGCTAGTGGGATTCATCTAGTTACTGTGGCAATGACAGGTCATGCAGAGGAAATGGGTTCAACTACCGTAGCACACAGCAGTTTGAATCGCGTTGTCTTAATGCAGTAAAAGAGAGCAGGAGCGAGAACATGGGATTGTATCGATATGATCAAATGGTTGGTTGCTTGCCTGATGGTTCGATGCACGGATACGATTCTTCGTTAGGGTAATCACGGTACTCCTCGGAGGCAGAACCTGTCGCAAAGGACATCGATACACAACATCACCAAACAATGTGCAACAATATGATGCATGCATGAAACATGGCAATATGAGTGTGTTGGGCTAATGCAACTAAAACCAGAAGGGTTTGAACAAATTTGAATCAAGGATTCAAATTTCAAATTCAAATATGGCCTTTTAAAGTGCTTTTCCTTGTTCTGCTTGAAACATCAATTTAACTTGTTTGATCATGCATGAAAATAGTACAGATGGATAGATTGGATTTTTCTGATCATTTTTCATATATAATTTGTCCAATTTGGAGTTACAGAATAAAAGTTATGAATTTTTGAAGTTTAAATAATATTCTGGAATTTCCTGATTTAATTTAAATCCAGAAATATAATTATTGCGCCAGTATGACGTCAGCATGACGTCAGTGGTCAACTGCGGCTGGCTGAGGTCAAACCTGACGTGTGGGGCCCACACGTCAGTGACAGGGGGGTTAAACAGGGTTAAATTAATCCTAATTACTAATTAGTGGCGCTGGGGCCCACTGGTCAGTGTCAGGGGGTTAACTAACAGTGGTTAGCGCTAATGATGTCCACCTGGCCGACGGGGCCCACGCGTCAGTGACCCTGGGGGGGTCAAACCCCAGGTCGGACAAGTCAAACCCCACCGGCGACATGACGCCGGCGAGGTCCGAGACGGCGGCGTGATGCGGGATCGCGCTACAGGGCACGGGCGAGGCTGTGCTTGGGCTCGTTGGAGAGCCCTTGCTCCCGGGCGTCGAACGGTGGTGGTGGCCGGGCCTGAGGTGGCCGGAGTCGACGGCGGCGAGCTCGGCTGCGGCCGCCGGAGTTCGGTCGTGCACGGAAACGGGGTTGGAGCTCGAAGGCGAGCGAAGCGAGGCGCTAGGGATTCTCTATGGAGCCTTACGAACTCGTTGGACTCGCCGGGGTGACCAAATGGTCACCGGAGCTGCGTCGACGGCGAGCTCGGCGACGGCGGAGGTTCGGCCGTGGTGGGGAGGAGGCTACGGTGAGGGAACGAGGGGGAGAAGAGGGGGAAACGGTGGCGTAGCTCACCGCGGTTGCAGTGGGCGTCGAAGCGGGCTCGGGGACGCGCTGGAGACGGCGAATTCGACGGCGATGATGGTCGGAGCCCGAAGAGGGGAACGGCGACGTGGCGGCGATGCAGGGCTTCCGGAGGCCCGTGGAGCGGTGGGGAGGAAGAGGGGGTTGTGGCGGAGCTTCTGAGCTAGTCGGGGGAGCGAGGGGTGGCCGGAGACGGCTGCTAAGGCGAACGGCGGCGACGGTGGTGTTCGGCCGTGAGAGAGAGAGCGAGGGAGAGGAGGGAAGAGCCGAGGGCGAGTGAGAGAGAGCAGGGGGGAGGCGTGGCGTCGTCCAGGGCATCGAGGCGAGGAGGGGAGGGCAGGCAGGCAGGGAGAGAGGTGGCGTGGCGCGGTGGCGCGCGCGCGCGCCGGCCACACTCCCCTCCCTCTAGTCCAGGTTTATCGCCTATCCAGGTTCCATCCGCAGGGAGTCCGGCCGAGGTTTCCCATACGGCCCCGAACGATGTGAACAGGGTTCCCGAGATACCTAACGGGTATTCGGTACACCGTGCCACGTACCTACCGCATCACAGCCCACCCCTACGGTCAGCGCTGTCCATGGCCTCCAGTAGGCTACAAACACCAGAAACTACTTGCAACTCCTGGACGGAGAACTAGGGTGAATAAGAAGCCGAGAGGGTCCATTGGTTTCGGGCCCAATGCATGGTAGTAGCTGATTCTTAAATCACACATACAGATCTCAGTGCTTAAGGTCGGCTTCACTGAAACAACCCACCATGTACTCCTACATGGCCTCTCATCGATACCTTTACCAAATCGTGTTCACCACACCGCTCCCATTACCGACATAATCATTTCACTCTAGCCCATCACCCAGATGAACCAGACCTGACACGACTCTAAGCATAGCAGGCATAGCAAGGTAGGAACAACACATACATAGGGCTCAATCAACTCCTACACATGCTAGTGGGTTTCATCTAGTTACTGTGGCAATGACAGGTCATGCAGAGGAAATGGGTTCAACTACCGTAGCACACAGCAGTTTGAATCGCGTTGTCTTAATGCAGTAAAAGAGAGCAGGAGCGAGAACATGGGATTGTATCGATATGATCAAATGGTTGGTTGCTTGCCTGATGGTTCGATGCACTGATACGGTTCTTCGTTAGGGTAATCGCGGTACTCCTCGGAGGCAGAACCTGTCGCAAAGGACACCGACACACAACCATCACCAAACAATGTGCAACAATATGATGCATGCATGAAACATAGCAATATGAGTGTGTTGGGCTAATGCAACTAAAACCAGAAGGGTCTGAACAAATTTGAATCAAGGATTCAAATTTCAAATTCAAATATGGCCTTTTAAAGTGCTTTTCCTTGTTCTCTTGAAACATCAATTTAACTTGTTTGATCATGCATGAAAATAGTACAGATGGATAGATTGGATTTTTCTGATCATTTTTCATATATAATTTGTCCAATTTGGAGTTACAGAATAGAAGTTATGAATTTTTGAAGTTTAAATAATATTCTAGAATTTCCTGATTTAATTTAAATCCAGAAATATAATTATTGCGCCAGCATGACGTCAGCATGACGTCAGTGGTCAACTGCGGCTGGCTGAGGTCAAACCTGACGTGTGGGGCCCACACGTCAGTGACAGGGGGGTTAAACAGGGTTAAATTAATCCTAATTACTAATTAGTGGCGCTGGGGCCCACTAGTCAGTGTCAGGGGGTTAACTAACAGTGGTTAGCGCTAATCCTAATTAGCTACAGGGCTGGGCCCACCTGTCAGGGACTCAGGGGGGTCCTGCCGTGGTCAAAGTGGGTCAAACCCACCGGCGACGTGACGCCGGCGAGGCCCGAGACGGCGGCGCGATGCGGGATCGCGCTACAGGGCACGGGCGAGGCCGTTCTTGGGCTCGTTGGAGAGCTCTTGCTCCCGCGCGTCGAACGGTGGTGGTGGCCGAGCCTGGGGTGGCCGGTACCGTCGACGGCGAGCTCGTGAGCGGCGGCCGGAGTTCGGGTGCGGTCGGAGTCGGCGTTGCAGGGGGTTTGGGGAGGCGTTGGTGCGTGCTGCGTGCTCCTAGTGAGGCGTGGAGCACGATAGTGTGCTCGGTTGGGCGCTACGGTGACCGTGGCCACGACAGCGACATCGCCGGCGGCGTGGAGCTCTCGGCCAAGGTGGGGCTAAGGCCTAGAGGTCGAAAGAGACCAGGGGAGAAGGGGGAAACGACTCGGGGGCTCACCGCGGTTGCAGTGGGCGTCGAAGCGGGCTCGGAGACGCGCTGGAGACGGCGAATTCGACGGCGATGATGGTCGGAGCCCGAAGAGGGGAACGGCGACGTGGCGGCGATGCAGGGCTTCCGGAGGCCCGTGGAGCGGTGGGAAGGAAGAGGGGGTTGTGGCGGAGCTTCTGAGCTAGTCGGGGGAGCGAGGGGTGGCCGGAGACGGCTGCTAAGGCGAACGGCGGCGACGGTGGTGTTCGGCCGTGAGAGAGAGAGCGAGGGAGAGGAGGGAAGAGCCGAGGGCGAGTGAGAGAGAGCAGGGGGGGAGGCGTGGCGTCGTCCAGGGCATCGAGGCGAGGAGGGGGAGGGCAGGCAGGCAGGGAGAGAGGTGGCGTGGCGCGGTGGCGCGCGCGCGCGCCGGCCACACTCCCCTCCCTCTGTCGGGACGAAGACGACAGAGGAGGGAGACGGGCTGGGCCACCTGCTGGCTGGGCCGGCCAGCTGGATGGGCTGCACAGTGGAGGAGCCCAGGTAAGCTTCTCCCTTTTATTTTTTTCTGTTTTCTAATTTCTGACATTTGTTTTGATTTAAATAATATATTAAATCATTTATTTAACTTATGCCAAATTTTTCAGGGGCTAGATATATTATTCCAGAGCTCCTTTATAATTGGCATAATATGTGGACATATATTAATATATATAGAAATATATTTCCAAAGCAAATATTTATGCATTAATTCCAAATGCCCAAAATAAATGTCCATGAGCCACTAAAAATATTGGTTTGATTTTTATCTCTGTCCAATATTTTCAGAGATCAACATGAGCATTTTCTTGGACCCTTTTGGAGAAATTTTTATTTGGGTCATTTTCAAAATGATTCTGAGGGTTTCACAGATCCCCATTTCAAGTTTCTGATGAAAGAGTAAACATGATGCAACACTCTAATGCATGACTAGCTAGGGTGTGACAATCCGGCCCCGAACATAGCCCCAGTCCGCAACAAAAGGGTGCATTACACTCAAGCACCAAGTACAAGAACCAAAAAACAGAAGCCCCTTAAAGGGAACGGAACCGTACTGGAGGGATGGCTCAGCAAACCCTGTACAATTCACAGTACCAAGGGCGCCACCCCAACACATAGCCTTCGTGCATGTTGGATATTACGGCAGGTGGCCAAAAGTGGCGAGGAGCTTCTAGCCCCGCGAAACCACACCAACAATACCGGTACGGTATCAACAGTCTTCAAGACTTTCGCATCAAACAATATGCAGAAACGAACGATCCATAGGCTTGCTGAAGACTACCAAGTAGCAATGACAAATCCTTGGAGCGACGCGGCCATCACCTTCAACGCCTGCGACGAACCTAAATTCCGAACAGCCCGAGCACCAGCCGCATTGGTCCTCAGTCCAATAGTGGACGGCTTTCGACTTACCAAGGTACTCATGGATGGCGGCAGCGGATTGAACCTCATTTACGAGGAAACTCTTCAAAAAATGGAAATAGACTGGAGCTGCATTGAGCGAAGCAGCACAACCTTCAGAGGAATAATCCCTAGCCGGGAAGCACGCTGCACCGGAAAAATCACACTCGATGTGGTGTTCGGCTCGCCGGACAATTACAAGTCCGAAGAAATCACGTTCCAAGTGGCCCCGCTCAGCAGCGGATACCACGCTATATTAGGACGAGATGCGTTCACAATTTTCCAAGCCGTACCCCATTACGGGTACATGAAGCTCAAAATGCCTGGGCCCAGCGGGATAATCACTCTCGTTAGTGATCCGGACATAGCACTCCGCGCTGAAAACAAAACAGCCGCATTAGCCCTGGAGGCACTATCCGAAGCCCTAGCGGCAGAGGAACTCACCGCGCTGCGCACTACGGTGCATAGAGACGACGTGATAATCAATAAGAGATCCAAGTCCACCTCCTTTAAACCAGCAGACGAAATTATAAAATTCCAGGTCCACCCAACGGACCCGACAAAGACGGCCTCCATCGGGGCACAGTTGAACCCTGATGTAGACGCCGTGCTGCGGGAATTCCTTTGGGAAAATTGGGACATTTTCGCCTGGCATCCTTCAGATATGCCAGGAATCCCTCGCAGGCTGGCAGAGCATAGCCTAAACATCCTAAAAGGATTCAAGCCAGTCAAATAGGCTCTTCGACGATTTTCCGAACCCAAAAGACAGGGAATGGGAGAAGAACTAGCCAAACTATTGGAAGCCGGATTCATCAGAGACATCAAACATCCGGATTGGCTAGCAAACCTGGTAATGGTACCAAAGAAGGACAGATCCTGGCGCCTATGTGTCAATTTCAAAGACCTAAATAAAGCCTGCCCAAAGGATCCCTTCCCCCTCCCCCGCATCGACCAAATCATCAATGCCACTGCAGGGCACGATTCATTGTGCTTCCTGGATGCATACTCCGGCTATCATCAAATCAAGATGGCAGAAGAGGATCAAGCCGCAACGGCGTTCATTACTCCATACGGACCATTCTGGTTCAACACGATGCCCTTTGGACTTAAAAATGCCGGTGCAACATATCAGCGCATGATTCAGACATGTCTGGCTACCGAGATCGGCAAAACAGTAGAGGCATACGTAGACGACGTAGTTGTCAAAACCAAACACATTGAAACTCTAGTAGATGACTTGAGGGTCACATTCGACAACCTCCGAGCATATGACATCAAGCTGAATCCGGAAAAATGCATTTTCGGCGTACCAGACGGAAAGCTCTTGGGCTTCATTGTATCCGGTAGAGGAATTGAAGCAAATCCGGCCAAAATCCGAGCCCTATCACAGTTGGATATTCCAAAAAACCTCAAACAGATCCAGAAATTGACTGGATGCGTGGCGGCTCTCAGCCGCTTTATCTCCCGCCTAGGAGAAAAGGCATTGCCCCTCTATCGCCTCCTCAGGCACACCGAACACTTCGAGTGGACGGATGCTGCCACTGCCGGACTCGAGGAAATAAAGGCCATATTGGCAACGAATCCGGTCCTGGCTGCGCCCAACCTGGGCGAACCTATGTTGTTATACATCGCGGCAACACATCAAGTAGTAAGCGCGGTGCTCGTCATAGAACGAGAGACAGAAGGGCATAAATTCCCTCTCCAAAAACCAGTGTACTACGTATCCACTATTTTAACCCCCTGCAAGTCCCGTTACCCGCACTATCAAAAGATAGCGTATGCGGTGTTCATGGCATCCCGGAAGCTCCACATACTTTCAAGAGTGTTCGATAATAGTGGCCTCCAAAGTACCCCTAAATGACATTATAAATAACCGCGACGCAATGGGCAGGATTGCAAAATGGGCCATTGAGCTCTTACCATTCGATATAACTTACAAACCCCGGCGAGGTATAAAGTCGCAAGTTTTGCCTGACTTTGTCGCTGAGTGGACTGAAGCCGAACTCCCTAAAGAGTACAGCTCATACTCCAATTGGATTATGCATTTCGACGGCTCCAAAATGTTGGCCGGATTGGGGGCTGGCATCGTACTAACGTCCCCAACCGGGGACAGATTCCAATACGTACTTCAGATAATGTACACGGACTCCAACAACGCAGCCGAATACGAGGCCCTCTTACATGGCCTCCGGATGGCAATCTCCATGGGCATCCAATGCCTAGAGGTGCGCGGGGACTCAAACCTTGCAATATCCCAAGTAAATGGAGACTTCGACACCAAGGATCCAAAAATGGCAGCCTATCGCAACGCCATCCTTAAAATGTCAGCTCGGTTCAAAGGACTTGAATTCCACCACGTAGCCAGAGATAATAACCAAGCGGCCGACGTATTGGCACGCATCAGCGCAAAACGCGACGCTATCCCTCCAAATATCTTCCTGGAACGGTTGTTCAAGCCATCCGTACTATGGGAAGAGGAGTCCGGAAATAAAAAAACGGAGGCAGCCGCAGAGCAATCTGACATAACCGGCAATCCAGTCAACGAAACAACACCCTCAGCTCACGACATAATGACAGTAATCGCCCCATGGACAGAGCCGTTCCTAGCCTACTTGCTTAGGCAGGAACTCCCCGAAGACCATAATGAGGCCCGCTGCATAGTCCGGCAATCTAAAGCCTACAAGGTCCATGAGGGAGAACTCTATAAGAAAAGCACAACCATAGTCCTTCAAAGGTGTATCTCCGAAGAGGAAGGGCGAGACCTTCTGGCTGAAATTCACGCTGGACTAGGCGGACACCACGCTGCAGCCTGGGCCCTTGTAGGAAAGGCATTCCGTACAGGATTTTATTGGCCGATTGCCCTGGCAGATGCTCAGGACTTAGTCCAAAGATGCGTCGGTTGTCAGCTCTTTGCTAATCAGAGCCACATGCCACCCACCGCCCTCAAAACTATACCCATTACCTGGCCGTTCGCGGTCTGGGGGCTTGACATGGTTGGACCACTTAAAGGGGGAACCCACAAGCAAAGGTACCTTTTGGTCATGGTGGATAAATTCACCAAATGCATAGAGGCCAAGCCAGTTAAAACGGCAGAGTCCGGACCAGTGATAGACTTTATATCCGGGGTAGTACACCATTATGGTGTCCCCCACAGCATCATCACCGATAACGGCACGAACTTCACGGCCGATGAGGTTAAATCATGGTGCAAAAATACGGGCATCAAGCTCGATTACGCTTCAGTCTATCATCCTCAAACCAACGGTCAAGTGGAACGAGCAAATGGTCTAATAATGAGCGGCATCAAACCCAGACTAGTGCGGTCCCTTACGAAATCTGACACGCACTGGGTAGAGGAGCTCGACTCCGTACTCTGGGGGCTGCGGACAACGCCTAACCGTACTACCGGATTCACACCTTTTTTATGGTATACGGTGCAGAAGTAGTTTTGCCCTGCGACATAATTCATGACTCACCTCGAGTGCGCATGTACCAAGAAAGAGAAGCTGAGTTGGATCGGCAGGACAGCTTGGACGCATTGGAGGAAGAATGCGACGTCGCGAAGGCTCGTTCCGCATTCTATCAGCAGCAGGCTCGAAGATACCAAAGCAGAGAAGTACGGGCCAAGACTTACAACGTTGGCGAACTGGTTCTACGCCTGCCGGACAAGAAAAAGGACAAGCTCAAGCCCAAATGGGAAGGCCCCTTCATCATCGATAATGTCTTGACCGGAGGAGCGTACCGTCTACGAAATAAGTCGGATAACCAACTCGAGCCGAACCCATGGAACGCAGCCTGCCTCCGAAGATTCTATGCCTAGCGCCGGACTAAGAGTTCGTCCCTTTCCCCTCGTCCATTTTTTTTTACTTCAGCTGCCTTTTGTTTATCTTTTTTCTTCTCAACCCTATTCATCAAAGCCTTAAAAGGCCTACTTGCGCATCATTCGCGCGCAACTGATGTGCTATCCGCACTCATTATACCTGGGGGCTTCTTTACCAGAAGCTTAATTATAAGGGCTTCATGCCCAACACATGTGTCAAGCCTCCACATGTACCTTTTATTCACCATTATATGCATCGATATGACTTAAGTTTTGGCGAAGATGGGTTGCCTGGCTCCTGTGCTTACCCCTACGTTCCCGATTGTTCGGCTAGGAGGTAAAGGGAGCACCTCTGCGATTGTTACTGCCAGGTCAGCCGGATGTGTACCTCAGACTGGGTGAAGCCGAAAGCTAGCGTTCTTAAGGGAATATTCGGTCGGTGACTTAAAAGATGATTTTTTATCCACTTATTTATCTGCCCCCAGATGTTTTTCTGCTTTTTTCGCAGTCCGGACATGCACTTTAGGGCATGCCACCCCCAGAGGAAAGGAACCCTTAACGGAACTATTCTCCCTGGAAGATGTTTCTTACTACCCACTAGTTGGGCACTTGTCTGATAAAGCACTAATGACCCCTACGCCTGGTCTCCATGCATACCCCGGTTGTTTCATAACCGAGAAGGTATTCGTACACACTCCGGACTCTAGGGTCCCGAGGTCGAAGCAAAAAGGTCGGCAAAGACAAACGATCTACAATCCGGCTAGAAGGCATTTTATATGTCATTTTATAATACATTGTCAAGTCGACTGGTTGTATTCTTCCTCAATCCCGTCTAACAGGTTGTCTAATTTACAGTCCTGTTGGGAAAATTTAGCGGCCAACTCTACTTGGCCGTATACTAAACTCATAGGGATCTCCTTCCCATCGGGCCCCACAGGTCCGACTTAGGCCATGTGGCTGGGATCCGCCTTCTTGTATCGCGTCTTTACCATGGCCCAGGCCTCCCTGGCACCTTGGCGGCAGGCCGAAATCTTCCATAAATGGAAGCGCTGCCGCACTCCCTGAAGCTTCTCTGCAAGCTCCCCAAGACCCTCGGGTAAGGAGAGGGCTGGCCATAAAGCCTGGATGACGCCGCTCATTGCCTGCCGAACTCGTTCGATCAGTTGCAACAATTCGGGAAGTTGATCACCTGTTGATACGGGCATCTCCTCCGCAGGGTGACCTGTGAGCATACTTGCAGACATATTCTATCAAATTGACTTCCTCGCCGAACTGTTCTTTTCAAAGGAGTTCGCTCAAGCACTTACTATAGATGCCGCGACGGAGCCGCTGATTCTCCTTAACGGAGCCCGACAGCTCGGCCCGGACGCCTTTTAGCTCTTCTCCAAGCTGGGCATGGGCATCCTGGAGCTTGTTCCTTTCATGCTGCACCTTATGCATCACCCTCTCGCCGGCCTTTAATTGGCGTAGAAGTTCTTGCCTGTCCGGATCTTGTCCGGCAGCACCTGCAACGTCATTTTTTAGACTTGCGCAAAGGCCAAACACTACTTATCTTTCTAAAATAATGTGTTACCAGGAGAGGTCCTTGTGTTTCCTCCTGCGCCAGAGAGTGCGGCCTCAAGTTGGGCCTTGCACTCTTGCAGCTCCTGAGACAGTTGGGTATTCTTCTCGGTAAGATCCTGCGTTTCATATGATCCTTAAATCAGTTAGTATAACTACTTTAAGTCTCGGGGGCTACTGGCATATACAACTATTAAATTCTCTTACCCGTATGTCTTTTACATACTGCTCCGTGGCTCTGGTAAAACCATCTTGAGCGGCACGAAGGTGCGCGTCCCCCGTGCTAAAGGCATTCAACGCCTCGGGGGAGAAGCACGCGTCACGAAATACTGTCCGGCGGCGCCTGTGATTCATGGCACTCTCCACCTCAGACTTGGTGGCGGACAGTCTGTCGGCATCCTCCGTCGGAGGAACGTCCGGCTCGCGCCTTGCGCTCACCTCCCCCTCCAGACCAGGTGCTGGAGCCTGGCTGGTAGAGGTTGGATTGGCAACCTCCACGCCCGCAGTCCAGCAGGCGCTTTTTTCCCTACAAAAGTCATGAGCACTCAAACGCTTCCTAGGAACGTTGCTCTAAATAATGAATTGTGAGCTACACCTTTGCGGCGACGTTTCAGTCCGCGCCGCGCTCCTCTTCCGCCTACTGGTCCTGACTGGCCTTTGTTGGTCAGCCACCGTGGGCTCGGCTTCTCGCCCTAGGGGCGCCTCTTGCACAGCGCCATCATATACGGTGGTCAGAAATAAGCAAGGAAGGAATGACGGTGTCAGGACTTCGGTCGCAATCACCTGGGAAGCCGGATATAGTCCGGGATAGTCGGCCGTGATGGCGACTAAAGCATTGTCCATGCTGAGCTGGTGGAACACCCCGTCGATTAGCTCCACCTTTATGTCCGGATCCTCTTCGGAGGCCGGATCCCGGGATCTCTCTGGATCCTCGGGTTGTGGAGCTGGACTTAGCATGTCCTCCACGATCCGGCGCAGTTCCTGCGTCGAAAGAAGAACACAATATAAGAAACTTAAGTTTCAAAAAGCATGGGTCGGGCACGAAGTGTGTTCGTTTACCCAAGGCCGGGGATTATTCATGGAGAACCCATTTAACGGGTTCGTCCGAAGGAAATCCTCCTTCTCCCCCTTATACAGGCCGGACAGGATCATCACCAGGTATTCGACCGAATCCGGCCCTTTGCGGCCATGACGGGTGGCATCGTCCTCCCCGTTGAAATCCCACATGGGGTGGCCCCTGTATGTTAGTGGCTGCACCCCCCGCATAATGCATGTTGCCATGACTCCAATCATGGTCAACCCGGAATGGGCCAGTAACCTTATTCGGCCCATCAAATAATGGATGCTCTTGTCTTCCTCCAGTTGGGGGCTCCGCGGACGCCAACTAAGGCGTTTCTTCAGAGGAGCATTGCTGAACTCCGGGAGGCCGATCCGAACAGGGTCCGGCAGCGGAGCGTCTTCTATATAAAACCATCTCGAAGGACAGTCTTCGGACGCCTTCTTAGGGGTTCCGGATGGATATCCGGTCCCGGCATTGCGCCATATTTTGGCGCCGCCCACTTGATATATGGACCCCTCGTGAGAGCGGGGTACAAGGCAGAACAACCTCTTCCACAGCGCGAAATGGGGCTCGACGCCCAGGAAGAGCTCGCAAAGAGCTACGTAACCCGTAATATGCAGGATTGAGGCGGGCGTGAGGTGATGAAGCTAGAGTCCGTAGAACTCCAGGAGCCTGCGGAGGAATGGATGTACAGGAAATCCGAGCCCCCTTATCAGATAGGGGACGAAGCATACCCGCTCCCTTTTGTTGGGACTTGGGGTAACCTCCGCTTGCTTCCCACCTTTGTAGGTGGCTAGCCCGGCTCGAACCGGAACCATAAAGGCCGGAGGGAGATATCCCCCCGCTTGGAGCTTGACCGGCTCGTTGTGCGGAACAGAGCATGTCCTCCAATCTCCTGGCAAAGGGCTGGGAGCACGAGAAGAGGAGCCGCGTTCACGGTCCATGATGGAATGGATTCTTGGTCGAAAGCGCTCCGATGAGTATTTGCGGGAGGAAGATGGTGATTTGGATCTGGATTCTTGCCTCCCTTATAGGCAGATTATTCGCACAACTAGGGGGTAAAACATAAACGACACCCTGGCTTTTGACATTCGCGCGACGCGTGGAAGAAGGCCATTATTGGGCCTGGAAGCCAAGACGCGCAACATTGATGAGGAAGCCAGACACTGTTCGGCAGGTACGTAGAACTTGAAGGAGAACCCGCCTTGCAACGCCGAAGATTACACACATGCTGGACTAATCGTCATTGAAGCCTGGTTCGGGGGCTACTGAGGGAGTCCCGGATTAGGGGGTGTCCGGATAGCCGGACTACCATCATCGGCCAAACTATCATCGGCCGGACTATCATCATCGACCGGACTCCAAGACTATGAAGATACAAGATTGAAGACTTCGTCCCGTGTCCGGATGGGACTTTCCTTGGCATGGAAGGCAAGCTTGGCGATACGGATACGTAGATCTCCTACCATTGTAACCGACTCTATGTAACCCTAGCCCTCTCCGGTGTCTATATAAACCGGATGGCTCTAGTCCGTAGGACACAACAACAACCATTACAATCATACCATAGGCTAGCTTCTAGGGTTTAGCCTCCTTGATCTCGTGGTAGATCCACTCTTGTAAACATCCACAATATCAATATCAATCAAGCAGGACGTAGGGTTTTACCTCCATCAAGAGGGCCCGAACCTAGGTAAAACATCGTGTCCCTTGTCTCCTGTTACCATCCGCCTAGACGCACAGTTCGGGACCCCCTACCCGAGATCCGCCGGTTTTGAGACCGACAGTGGTGCATTAACTTCTACCTTGTTTCTTGTTTCTTGACATACGTATCAACCAATAAGAGATGAGAGGTGTGCATGCTTTTAATGACTTGCAATGGCTAGTTCATTGCATGGAATGCTATTAATTAGCAAATAAACATTGGTGACCCCAGGAGGAAACGGTGCTAAGCGCGTGGGCCTATGCAGAATGAGTATCAACCAATGGATAATGGAGTTTAATTGTTAAACAATAGCAATTTTGTCTCATGCAAGAGCCTGGCTAGTACTCCAAGGACCCGCACCACGCGAGCGTTCGCAACTGCCACTTTCGGTTTGCACTTGGCTCTTCGCCTCTTCGAGAAGACGAACAATGATGTTACTCCTACTTCTACAGTATCGAATCCACTGCTGCATGTCCGTCCACCTCGTGCGGGAGGGATAGCGTGTAGCGAAAGCTTCTACTTACTACTCCTGCCTTTGCGTCCATGACAGGTGGGCCCAAGAGGTGGTTGGCCCACCTGTCATGCAGCCAAAGGCAGGTGCAGTTAAGGCACCGGAGCTTAGTCCGCGAGGGAGAGGGTGTCGTAGTAATCAAATTTCTCGGGCTTGTACGAGTTGACGCGACACATCAAAGCAGTGCATTCAATAAAACCCTTTTTACACATTTCAAATGGGCTACTTCGTATGTAGGAGTAGACATATTATGCTTCGTATGTACTCCCTCCATTCCAAAATAGAAGTCTTTTTAGAGATTTCACTATGAACTACTCCTACATACGAAACAAAATGAGTGAATCTACACTCTAAAATATGTTTATATACATCCGTATGTAGTTTGTAGTGGAATCCCTAAAGAGACTTACATTTAGGAACGGAGGGAGTAGTCACTTGTTGCAATATCTAAAAGACTTATATTTGGAAATGGATGGAGTACAACGCATGCATGCATGCCGTGACTTTCCTTTTGATACTTGCATGTGTTGATTTGATGCACCTTGCCAAATTTGGACTATAAATTTAACTAACCAAATTTTCATGCATGTCACAAAAAATCACGGGGCTCTTTGGATTGTGACTATGTTTCTCTTATGTTGCCACATTATTTTTCCCACACTTTCCACACTTGCCTAACCTGAGTTGCTCAAATTGTTAGACACACTTTGGCTTGCCTAAGGGAATCTTGCCAAAAATTTTGTGTCTATGACATGGTGGGTTCACTACTAATAAAAAAAATCTTGTCTTAGGTGTGGCTAATAAAAAAGACTTATATTTAGGAACGGAGGGAGTAGAAAATATAAATAATAATGCATGTTGGGGCAACCCACGTTTCCGCTAATTTTAGCCGTGGGCTTGTTCACAATTTTTACGAGGGGGTGGTTGTTCATTTAATGGAGGGACTTGTAGTACTACCAGACTTGAACGATACAAAGTGCGACCTGGCACACCGTAACACCACTTGGAACTAGCGGGTAGCTATCTCAAAAAACAATCAACAACTAAAAAAACTGGGACCTGGCATGTAGTATAGTACACAATTTTAAACGATTGTTTTGATGGAGTGAAAAAGCAAAACTACCCCACTACTTATATATAGGCCGGAGCCTCCGTGCTTGCTTGCTAGGGCTGCTCTATTCACACACTCTCATCCTCTCCAGATCTAAACAAGATAGGGGTAGTAACCCTGTCTTTCTCCCTTCAAAAAACACTGGCTTTCTATCCTCACCGCCGGTTACAAATCCGGACGTATCCCCCTCCGCCGGTGAAGGGGAGGAGGGGCAGCATTTAGGCCGTCGTCGACAGCGAGGGAGGAGACCCATTGCCGGCCGCACCGTTATCTCTGGCCGAGCGCCGGCGCGGGAGGTCCTCCAATCCCGCCTGTGGGCGGATCCGGCCTCCTGCCGCCCACCTATCCACATCCCGATGACCTTAAGGTATATCTTCGTTCGAAACTGCCTTATCTCTACTTCCCCAGCTCGCTACGTCGCTACATGTGCATCATTTTCTACCTCTCAGCCCCTCTCGATCGGATGGTCCAACGTCACCTATTTTTTTTTCTATTGTTAGAGGTAAAGCTACTTCATGGAGTCGAATCTTGTACCCCCTCCGTCTGAAAATACTTGTCATTGAAATAAAGTGGGGGTGGGGGAATTTAGTATATACATCGGACTTGGTACAAACAGGAAGGAAAGGGGATGAAAGTAGTACAGACTAGTCATCCAACCGGTCTCTTGGTAGAAAAGGGAAATATAGGGGTAACGCTATACACAGTTGTATGACCAGGACTAGATTTGCTATCCACACATAGGAGTATGTGGCTATAGTGAACAAAAATGGGACCAACCCAGATAGTATGTGGTTATCGGCACATATGGTAGCGAACTATATGGCATGGAGTCTAAAGATTCCAGACGAGTTGGTTGACGCGTATATTCATCTGGGACTTAATCAGTTTGCACGCCAAGGATGCTCCATTTCAGTTGAACTGCACAAAAAATTTGGGTGGTTCATTTTCTCAACCGCCTCCTTTATCGTCTGCAATGTAGAATTTTGACGAGATACAGGACCAAGATGAGCAGGTAAACTAGTTGGATGAAAGTAGTAGCCAAGTTGCTCAAACCTCCATCGGCACGAGGCCACTATTTGAGGATAAACCTACAAGGAAAGTTCAGATTGTCTGTGCTGCCTCTTATGTACTCGAAAGTTTACTCGTACAAGAACTAATTTTAGCAAGAAGTACCTCTGATTGAACACCATTTACTAGTCTGTACCCTAGGTAATTAAAGTTCATCAATGGATCATATTGGCTGTGATCTCAATCATTTGGATGCATAAACATACTAAACATGTGTATATCTGAATCATTTGGATCTATCAATCATTTGGATGCATAGGTATGCTGAGCCTGTGTATATATCAATCTTTTGAGTTGTTGATAGTGAATGTTGGCTATGAATATGAACGTGTCCTGTGAACCTGAGTTTGATATGAATTGCAACAGAAGCAGTTATAACCCTTCTCCTCCTCTCAATCTGCGACTCCACAACAGCGTTTTCCCATCTCCGAGTCGTTCCCGTCCGGGGCCTCGCCATCGCCCACCACCTCGCTGTGTTCGGTGCGGCATGGTCAACAAACAAGAGTCATCGGAAGAGGACTGTACGTGGAGAGCCTGACGGCTGGGACCCACGAGGTCCATGGTCGCACGCAAGGAAAGTTCCTCCTTATTAAGCTGAAAAAAATGTTCCCTCCACCTGACAGCTGGGACCCACCGGCTGTATCTTCGCACGGAAGGAAGTGCGTCCTTGTTTTGCGAAAAAATTATTCATCCCGTTGACAGCTAGGACCCATCAGATTTGGTGACTGACTTGTGGGCCTGCTAAGCGGACGTGTACGCACGGCTTTGTCAACTTAATCAACAAACGATTCTAGCAGCCGGACCGTTGGATGTTAATTCAACATGTATTAAGGTCAGCAAACTTACCGGCACATCTATGTGCAAAACATGCATGCACATTGAATGTGACCGAATGTTGGCTAGAGGAGACCCCTAGTTTTTTGGTAACCAGCCTTCTAGCTGATTGCCCAGGGAACACTTTTGTGGAATAAAGCTCTCTAATTTGCCCGAAAAAAAAGTAAGTGCATCTTATTACGCGGAAAATAATGATTCCTCCAACTGACAGCAGGGACCCACTGGACGGGCCACCGTATTTTGTGAAAAAACGTTTGCCCCCAGACTGCTGGGACCCACCTGATGGGCCACCGTATTTCGCGAAAAAAATGTCCCCCCCCCCGCTGTCAGCTCGGACCCACCAGAAGTGCCTCCTTATTACGCACAAAAAAAGAATACTCCCCTTGCTAGCTGGGACCCACCTTGGTGGGAGGCTGACTTGTGGGCCTACTAAGTTGACGGGGACGAAGGGCTTTGTCAACTTAGTCAATATGAACGATTCTAGCTCCAGTGACCGTACGATGTCCATCCAACGGCCGTAGTGCTTCTTCAACCTCTGGTCTTCTTGCTCCAGCCGCCCAAAGCAGCACCGGTCGTGCCTCATGCTCCTGCCTCCCGTGGCCGACTGTGCTGCCGCGGAGGCCTCACCGCCCCCTACTATTCCCACCGCTGGCCAGGCCCTGCAGCGACGGCAGCCTCATACCGCAGCTGAACCACTGAACCCTCGTACTCCTCTCCGCGCGGGCTTCAACTGCCGCGTCTTCCCCGGCTCCGCGTCGTCCCCTTCCTAGGCCTCATCGTCGTCCACCGCCGTGGTGCTCTCCACGCGGCATGGTCAACATGGTCAAGGAACGACTTCCATCGGAAGAGTACTGCACGTGGAGAGGCTGACAGCTGGGTCCACGGCCACAACCCAGTTTTTTTGTGATTTGCCAAGTAAGTCGCTTTGTCATGCCTGTTGGGCTTCAAATCTTTCAAGACGAGGAGAGCTTTCATTTGGCTAGCCGAGAAAATGGCCCATCAGTAATGAGAAATGGGCTGTACATTTTTTAAAAACATCAAAGCGGCAATTAGTTTCAAATATCTTTTTTTCATTTCGAGATTTTAAATTATATTAATTTTTATGCGTGGAGAATATGTTGGATTTTATATTGATATACATTTAGTTTTAAAATCAGTTTGAATGTGAGTCGAAATTTTACGATTAAAAACAGTTCGGACCGCACCGAAATATGCAAAATTTTGTATAATTTTTTAACCGTGGCCACAATATGGGCTTTAATGCTAACAAAAAGAATATGGGCTCTAAAAAAACCTTAAGAATTAGCAAATGGGCAGTAAATTATTAGAAATAATGGTAGATGGGTTGTATGTTGTTTTCCACGGATTTGAGGCTTTCCTAAAAAAAGGTTGACGCACAAGCAGTGACGGTTGGATGTCCATCCAACGACCGTCATGCTTCTTCAATCTCTGCTCTTCCTGCTCCAGCCGGTCAAACAAGCGCCGACAGGACTGCCTGCTCCCTCCTCCCTGCGGCCGGCTGTGTTGCCGCGCAGGCCTCACCGCCCTGCCGTACTCCCATCGCTGGCCTAGCCATCCCTCTACTCACCCACACCTGTTGTTATTCTCCGGCGATGGCAGACGAACCAGTAAACCCTTGTTCAGTCGTACTCCCCTCCGCATGGGAAACAACTACTGAGTCTTCCCTGCCTCCCTGTCGTTCCCTTCCTAGGCCTCGCCATCGTCCACCGCCCTGGTGCTCTCAGCGTGGCCTGGTCAACGTGGTCAATGACCGACATGCATCTGAAGTGGACTGTATGTGGAGAGGCCGACAGCTGGGTCAACGGCCGCACACAAGGAAATGCCTCCTTATTACGCGCAAAATAATGATTCTTCCACCGAAAGGGCCTTAGTATTTCGCGAAAAAACGTTACCGCCGCTGACAGCTCGGACCCACCAGCTATATCTTCGCACGCAAAGAAGTACATCCTTATTACGCACAAAAAACAATGAATACTACCCCTGTTAGCTGGGACCCAGTATAGTGGCAGGCTGACTTGTGGGCCTACTAAGTTGACGGGGACGGAGGGCTTTGTCAACTTAGTCAATATGCACGATTCTAGCTCCAGTGACCGTACAATGTCCATCCAACGGCCGTAGTGCTTCTTCAACCTCTGGTCTTCTTGCTCCAGCCGCCCAAACCAGCGCCGGTCGTGCCTCGTGCTCCTTCCTCCCGTGGCTGGCTGCGATGCGGCGGAGGCCTCACCGGCCCCTACTACTCCCACCATTGGCCAGGCCATCCCTCTACTCACCCACACCCCCTGTTATTTTGCGGCGACGGCAGCCTCACACCGCAGCGAACCAGTGAACCCTCGTACTCCTCTACGCGTGGGCATCCACTGCCGCGTCTTCCCCGGCTCCGCATCGTCACCTTCCAAGGCCTCGCCGTCATCCACCACCCTGGTGCTCTCGGCGCGGCATGGTCAACGTGGTCAAGGAACGGCTTCCATCGGATGTGGACTGTACATGGAGAGGCTGACAGCTGGGTCCACGGCCACAGCAAGGAAGTGCCTCCTTATTACGCGCAAAATAATTATTCCTCCACCTGACATCGGGGACTCACCGGACGGGCCACTATATTTTGAAAAAAATGTTTCCCCCTAGCTGTTGGGACCCACCAGCTACACCTTCGCATGCAAGGAAGTGCGTCCGGGCAAAAAAAACCATTCGCCCCCCTGACCGCTGGGACCCACCAGCTACATATTCGCACGAAAGGAAGTGCGTCCAAAAAAAAAACGATTCGCCCCCTTGACTGCTGGGACCCACCAGCTACATCTTCGCACGCAAGGAAGTGCTTGACTGTCGGGACCCACCTGGTCGAAGCGTATGTAGCGTTGTCATTCTGGTCGCGAACGTGTACGTACATACTGGTCGATGTAGAGGCGCACATGTATCGTAGATGTAGAGGCGCGCACGTGTCGTAGTAGAGGCGCGCACGTAGCATGTACACGTATGTACAGCGGTGAGGGTGCAAGAAAGAAAATACGGCCACGTACGTACATACGGGCAGGGTCTCTAACGCCTATCGCGCATACGTACATGGCTGGGTCGGAACGGAGAAACAACGTCGTCGTCGTGTTCATGGGGAGCCAACCGGCTGGGTCGGAACGAAATGCGTGGCCTTGTTCATCGGGAGGGCTTGGACGGAACAGGCGATGGAAACGAGGCCTGGCGTACCGCACAACGGAGGAAACGGCCTTGTGTTCGACCGGCCACGTTCGAAACAGGGTCCTGTTGATCGGGAGGGGCCCGGCGTACCGCAAAATGGAGGAAACGGACCTCCTACGGTCGAAACGGGGGTCCTGTTGATCGGGAGGGGTGTGGCGTACCGCAAAACGGAGGAAACGGACCTCCTACGGTCGAAACGGGGGTCCTGTTCATCGGGAGGGGTGTGGCATACCGCAAAACTGACGAACCAGACTTGTGTTGGAGCGCTACGGTCGAAACAGGGGGGGGAGGGGTGTGGCGTACCGCAAAACGGGACTCCACGGGATACGGTTCATCTCCACCATCGACCTCCTCCAGCCTCCATTGGCTACCGTCGACCTCCTCCAGCCTCCACGGGCTCCTGTTCATCCAGCCTCCATCGCGCGCTACTCCACCGGCTACTGTTCAACCACCCCTCCACGGGCACCCCTCCACCGTCTAATGTTCAACCACCCCTCCACGGGCACCCCTCCACTGTCTACTGTTCATCCAACCCTCCACACCACGGGGTCCTGTTCAACGACCCCTCCACGGCCACCCCTCCACCGTCTACTGTTCATCCTGCCCTCCACACCACGGGTTCCTGTTCATCCAGAGGCAACGCCATCGCTCACTGTTCATCCAAACACCCCCGCAACACTCACTATTCATCCAATCGACCAGCTTTAGTTAGCAGCAGTAGCGAAGGAATCACTCCATCGGGTTCAGTTAACAGCCATCGATCGATCCCTCGGGTTCAATAACGCATAGCCTACAGTGCAATCGCTCGGGTTCAGTTAGAGCCCAACGCCTCGCTCAGCTTCATTTAGAGCCAACGCCTCGCATACACGCGCGTACGTAAGAGAGAAACGCGCGTCGCTCTCCCACCATAACTTGCAACTCCCCGAAATTTTCCTCCCCCTCGCTTCTACCACGGTTTTTTCCGTCATGGACGGCCCAAAGAATGTCATGCAGCTGCGTCTCCAGCCCGCCCAGGATGAAAAGCCCATTTTCTGTCATGTTTTTTGTCATAGAAGTAGGAGCCCACCACATCTATGAAGATACCGTGTTTTGTCACAACTATCGTCATAGAAGTGTCATATGTATGACAGAAAAAAAATTGTTCGGCCCAAAATGTCATGGATGTGTCTTTTTTTGTAGTGTATGCATAGGTTCATCGGCGGAACCCGCAAGTTGGTTAGCAAAACATACATCAAGTGGCACGTGATATCCCAGTGTCACCACAGATAAACACGGCAAGACATACATCAAGTGTTCTCAAATAAAGACTCGGTCTGATAAGATAACTTCAAGAGGAAAACTCAATTCATCACAAGAGAGTAGAGGGGGAGAAATATCATAAGATCCAACGATAATAACAAAGCTCGCGATACATCAAGATCATTCCATAGAGAGAAGACGAGAGAGAGAGATCAAACACATAGCTACTGGTACATTCCCTCAGCCCCGAGGGTGAACTACTCCCTCCTCATCATGGAGAGCGCTGAGATGATGAAGATGGCCACCGGCGATGGGTTCCCCCTCCGGCGGGGTGTGTCACAGATGTCACGGATGTGTCTTTATTTTGTAGTGATTGCTCTCTCTCTTCCGTGTTCTTGAGCTCAAACCCGCGGATTTCGATCTCTTAGCTCGAAGCTCCAATTCGAAACTACTTCGGGGGATTGTTGCATGGTATGTGATATGTCTCCAACGTATCTATAATATTTGATTCTTCCATGCTATTATATTACCCGTTTTGGATGTTTATGGGCTTTACTTTACACTTTTATATCATTTTTGGGACTAACCTACTAACCGGAGGCCCAGCCCGAATTGCTGTTTTTTCCCTATTTTAGTGTTTCGAAGAAAAGGAATATCAAACGGAGTCCAAATGCAATGAAACCTTCGGGAGCAATCTTTTTGGAACAAATGTAAACCTGGAGACTTGAAGTGGACGTCAAGCAACAACCGAGGCGGCCATGAGGGTGCACAGCGCGCCCCCTATAGGTGGGATCGCCCCCACCCTCATGGGCCCCTTGAGCGTCCACCGACCTACTTCTTCCTACTATATATACCTACATACCCTGAAACCATCGGGGAGCACTACGAAAACCTAATTCCACCGTCGCAACCTTCTGTATCCGCGAGATCCCATCTTGGAGCCTTCGTCGGTGCTCCACCAGAGGGGGAATCGACCATGGAGGGCCTCTACATCATCTCCGAGGCCTCTCTGATGAGTTGTGAGTATTTTACCACAGACCTCCGGGTCCATAGTTATTAGCTAGATGGCTTCTTCTGTCTCTTTGAATCTCAATACAAAGTTCTCCTCGATTTTCTTGGAGATCTATTCAATGTAACTCCTTTTGCGGTGTGTTTTTCGAGATCCAATGAATTGTGTGTTTATGATCAAGTTTATCTAGGAGAAATATTTGAATCTCCTCTGAGTTGTTTTATGTGTGATTAAGTTATCTTTGCAAGTCTCTTCGAATTACCAGTTTGGTTTAGACTACTAGATTGATCTTTCTTGCAATGGGAGAAGTGCTTAGCTTTGGGTTCAATCTTGGGGTGTCCTTTCCCAGTGACAGTAGGGGCAGCAAGGCACGTATTGTATTGTTGCCATCGAGGATAAAAAGATGGGGTTTATTGTTGGACATATGCCCTAGAGGCAATAATAAATTAGTTATTATTTTATTTCCTTGTTCATGATAATCGTTTATTATCCATGCTATAATTGTATTGATAGGAAACTCAGATACATGTGTGGGTACATAGACAACACCATGTCCCTAGCAAGCCTCTAGTTGACTAGCTCATTGATCAATAGATGGTTACGGTTTCCTGACCATGGACATTGGATGTCGTTGATAACGGGTTCACATGATTAGGAGAATGATGTGATGGACAAGACCCAATCCTAAGCCTAGCACAAAGATCGTAGTTCGTATGCTAAAGCTTTTCTAATGTCAAGTATCATTTCCTTAGACCATGAGATTGTGCAACTCCCGGATACCGTAGGAATGCTTTGGGTGCACCAAACGTCACAACGTAACTGGGTGGCTATAAAGGTGTGACACCCCAAAATTTTAACCTTGTTTTATAAATTAAAATTTTGCAAACTTTTATCTTCTGGATTTTCTTCTGATTTCAGAACCACTCTTTTCTTTATTATTATGGAGTTCTTACCACAAGTGAAAACTTTTCAATCATTGTTGGACTTATTTTTTTCCTCTCAAATAAAACAATTCTTTTATCAGTGGGATTATCTATATAATTATTATCCCGTGAGTTTTATTTCTCTAAATTGGCTTTTCATAATTTCTGTGTTCCATTTGCACTGCAACACTTTGATAAATTTATTTAAAAATCCCACCAAAATTTGGAGATGTCATGTGATGTTTGTAAATCACTTTTATGCAAAAATATATTTCATTCATTGGATATTTTGAGTTCTACACCAAGTTTTCAAATCTGGTCCAATGGGCAATCTTACCCTACAACCTATTTAAATATTTCTTTAAAACTTCTACCAAAATTAGGGGAGTTCAGTAGGAGCATATTATTCCACTTTGTGCAAAACCCCATTTGTGTTCTTTAAAAAACTTGAGTGAATCAACCTCTTTTTCATTCTGGTCCAGCCTTGTGTTTTCTATTGCAACCCTAATTATTTTTGCTCTAGTGACCTTGTGCTTGCTCCTGCTTGTAGTCAACCCTACAAAACCCCTAAGTCCAGGAGCATGCACCCATTGGGACATTTTTGGTTCATGTAATGATGCCATTTACCCCCTGTCTAGAATTGAAGTTTTGCACAACTTGCACTAACAAGTTTCTACATTTGGCAAACCAACCTCACCACCCTCTCATTCATCTAAAGAGACCCCACTCTGGAAGATTTGGCCACTCCAAGAAATGCCTAGGTGCCTGTGGCATTTTGTCAAACACCTTGAGAGCATGGACAGATTTGGCATGAGTTTTTGTTTGCATGGTGAACTTGGTCTCCTGACCTAACCACCTTGTCCCTTGATCTCCCCTCTAACACTAACCTAGTCCTGTTGCTTGCCAACCTTGCCCGAGCGCTCTGGAGTGCCATGGCATTTCGCCGAGCAGTTGGTGGGCGTGCACTGGGCGCGCCCAGAGCGCGCCAACTGCAGCCACACACCCGAGCCGCCGCGTCACGTCCAATCCGCGCCCCTGACCTTTGCTCACCTGCAGAGCCCGCCCCCGACCTCAGCCACTCACTAGAACGCGCTAGCCCGTCCCTGGGGCCGCACAGGGCTGCCGTCAGGTCGGCCACGGCGGCTAGCGGGCGGCCACAACAGCCCCTGCCATGGGCGGCGTCGCCCGAGCCACCAGCTCTCGCCACCTGCCCCTTGGAGCAGCGCGAGCTCATCCACAAGCGTGTCCCCTAGGGCTCGTCGCCGCCATGTCCTCCTGCAGCAACAGAGAGGCGGTTCGCCGGTGATCCTATCCATGACCGCCGCGAACCGAGATGGCCATGCTATATAAGAGGCCCCCGGGCACGTCCCGTTCCCCAGGCAGCCACAAATCACTCCCCTAGTTCCCCCGTGGCAGCAAATCGACCCGGGGAGGTCTTCTTCCCCATCTCCGGCAACCGCAGCCGCCGCCACTGTTCCGGCCATTTCGGCGCCACTAGGGCCTCCCCCTCTCCACTCTCTTCACTAGGAGCTCCCTCTCTCTCTCGTGAGTCCACCCCCCTACTCAGTTTTGATCAGGACTCACCGCAGGCGAAAACCCACTCTGCCCGACGGCCACCGTCCGCTGCGGAGCTCGCCGCTGGCAGCTCTGTCCACCCCAGGGACCGTAACGACCATTGAAGGGACCGCCTCGACCCCGTGAGCCCGCGGGTAACCACTGTTTCTCAAACGGTGCCTCCGTTCGTAGGTGAGCATCGCCGGAGCCCCGCCCCGCTCGGACAGAGGAGGGAGAAGAGGCGCGGCGACTGGTCAAACCTGATCAGTGGGCCCCCAGGACCCACTGTCAGTGACCCAGCCCCGCCACCACACGACTTAAGTGAAGACGTAAAACCACAAAGTACGTTTCCTCCGCTCCGAAAATGTATTTCTGTCTGAAACATTTTCTTTTCTATTTTTATTTTAAAAACAGATTTTGACCAGAAATTTGACTGGCTATAACTTTTTAAATATAAACCCAAACGACTTGATTCTTTTTCTGTTGTTTCCCAAATATTGTCTAGTTTATTTTCATATTTATTTCAAAAAAATTCAAACAACTTTTTGTATTGTTTTGAAAATGTGTGTTAATTCCAATTTATCCAAAATAGGATTTTGGAGAGAGAGAAGAAAACTTTCAAAAGTTTTAGGATGCACCCTGCCTCTACACAACTTGAAGGCAAGCATTCTGAACCCTAGCATAATATTTCTGTGTGTTGGTTGACACGATTATAACACCGCCCTAATACGGAGAATGCGTTATTTTATGTGGTGACGCGATCATTTGCTTGAATTGCATATTTGTGATTTCCTTGCTGTTGGAAATGAATATACTTGTGATGGTAATCATCCTCATGTGCCTTGCATGCATGCCGGAAAAGAATCCAGGAAAGCCTCTGCCTTGGGTAGGCGTGAGATTTTCATTGGTCTCCGTCGGGACGGTTATGTCCGGTATGGCATAGTAGGGCATAATGAGTGGTGATCTTGTTGGTTGAAATAGTTTTGTTGCACATATCATGCAGGGAATTTATAAACCTCCTGAGTCGACCATAGGTTGAGTCTTGTTTCAGTAACCCCCATACTTGTCTCGTACTACCACTTGTTCTTGCCGCAGGTAGGGTATAGTTCAGTAAGTTGTCAACCCCTTTCCAGCACACACCGTATAGAGGGGCCGGGATGAGGGTTCCACGGCCGTGGATTAAAGCCAGTCATCCGGTCAGGGGGCATGGGTGTTTCCGGTTGGGACCGAGAGGGGGGCATGTGACACTCAAAAAATTTTATTTGGTTTTCAGCAAAAACTTTGTGGTTTTTGAAAAGAGGCCATTTAAAATTTTTCCAGAAAACCTTCCTCTTAGAAACTTCCTTTTCTTTGGCAAGGTTTTTATTTTTATTCAAGCTATGGTGTTTGATCTTTTGAAACTTCTTCTCTGTTGGTTCCCTCTCCAATTTATTTTTGGGAGTTTAATCTTTTTCTTTTAAAAAGAAACTCTATGAAAACTTGGGATTTTCATATCTTGAAAACCACCCATGACTTTGTATTTTGCCCATGTGGTAAAACCCCTCCAAAACCTCCCCTCCTCCTTGTAATCAACCTAAGTTCTCTGTCCCAACTAATCCAAGCAAGTTTTGGATTTTATCCTAAATTTCTTTTCACTCAAATCATTTCTGAAAATTATTTGGAGCCTGAGAGTTTTTCAAAGCAAGTACCCTTTTGCATTTAAATTTTGACCTCAAACCAACTCTCCTGGATAGTCCTTTGTACCCACAACCCAGAACCATCTTGATCCACTCCTCCTCTTTTCAAATTTTTCAAAATTTAGTCTCTGCAAGTTTGGACCAGATTTGCCAAATTTGGTGAAATTCATACCTACACTTCTCCAAAAAATTCACCAAAAATCAGGCAGCCTACTGGAGCAATGAGAAGCCACTCCACCAAAAATCAACTCAAGGAAAAATCCCCAGAGGCCAAAAACATTCTGTCGAACACCTGAGCTGCACTGTTCCTTGGCAAATTCAGAAAATTCAGACTTCAGTGTCGTTTTTCATCTGTCAGCTTCACTCACGCGTTGACAGTGCGCTTGGCGGGTTGCACGCGGCTTCTTCTCCCTGGCCAGCACCCCCGCACGCGCTCTTGGCGTCTTCCCAGCATCGGTGGCGCCCCTGGCCGCCCGCGCCGGCGTGTCTTGCGGCAGCCGAACCCCCGTGGCAGCCGACAGGGGACGGAACAGCGGCTCAACGCCGTTCGGCGCCGCCCAGCGCCCCTCTGCTCTCCGCGTGGCCTCATGCATGCCAGGGCATGCCCTTGGCACCATCGCCGTGGCCCGGCAAGCACGGAACGTGCTCACTGCCGCCGACGGGCCCGCCTCGCCCCGTTCTGTCGAATTCGCCCATAGCACCAAATCCCAGCTCGATTAGCACCTAAACGGAACCGTGGACCTCCACGATGACGCCCAACGTCCTAATTACCCCCGACCAAGCCCTGCGCCGCCGTAACCTTCACCGGAGACCCCCGTTCACGGCCACCGCCTCGGGCCGCCTATAAAAAGGGCCCCCGAGCTCACCCTCGAGCACGCACCACCTCTACACCTCACCAAAGCTCTGCCAAGCCACCCGGAGGACCTCGAGGAGGTCTCCTCCCACAACTCCGTCCGCCCCGATCCGCCTTGGCCTCCACCACGATTCGCTCCGGTGAGGCCGTCTCCGGCGCCCATACCCCGCCAGTTACTCCCTCTAGCACCCAGTAAGCTAACGCCAGCATCAATTTGTCCTTCACACCTCTCTCCGACGAGTCCCTCGACCACCCGAGCCGCCGTCCGCCGGAGCAAAGCTCGCCGTCGACGTGGTACTCGCCGGCGACCACCACCACCACCAACCGACGCGGGAAGGTGCCCTGATCACGGAGGTACCCTCCGATCCCCCTGCCTCGCCGTGGATCGCCGCCAGCGACCACCGCGGCTCTCGGGCGCCGACGAGCTTTGTCCCCCCCCATTTAAAAGTTTAAACCTGACGAGTGGGACCCCACCGTCAGCCTCTCTGTCATTTCTAAGTGAATCGTTTTCTGGAAGCGCCTTCGGGCAAAATACGCTTTCCCCTCTGGGCTGGCATATTCAAGACTGGAATGTTTTCTGTTTTTATAAGCTAGCCCCTAGGAACTTTCTGTTTCATTACAGATGAGTCCCTGGACAAAAACCTTTATAACTTTTAAACAGGAAAGTATTTTTGATTGATTCTTTTTCTGTTATCTTTAAAATTTTGTCTAGTTTTTTATCAGATTTATTTGAAAAATATTTGGAATACTTTTTGTGCACCCCTTGGTATTTATGGTAGCGCATATATTTTTCTTTATACCGTAGATACCGAAGGAGGTGACGGAGCCACGAACTTCACCGAGCTAGGCGTCGACTACTCTGAACCAGGCAAGCATGTTTGAACTTTTGATATGATGATTGTTTTGGCATGTTTGCATTAAGTAGTTTATGGCATGTTGATGAACATACCGATGAATGTCCTATTACCTGAGACGATGAGGCAAGTGAGTTCCATGAGTGGATGGATGTGAGTATGCATGGCCATGTGTTGGCATGAGGATGGGTAAGATGGCAGTGTTGTAGCATGCCAGGCTTATGCCAGACTATGTGACTTCAATGTCAACTCGTATCATTCCAGTTCCTTCCATTCTTCCTTCCTTGTACTACCACAGGTTTTCCGTAAGGAATATGGCTTAGTAAGTTGTAAACCGCTTTCCTGGTACACACCAAAAAGGAGAGGCCGTGATGATGGTTCCATGGCCCTGGATTAAAGCCAATCATCCGGTCAGGGGGCATGGGTGTTTCCGGTTGGGACCGAGAGGGGGGCACCCCTTAGAGCGCGCGTATATAAATTTGATCCCATGTTATTCGAGATTGTGATCTCCCTGTCTCAAAAGTTTTTCTTGGACGATGTCTAGGGTGATTCCTAGCATCGAGAGGTAGAATGGGTGTGTACTGGTTAGCTGTGTTTTCTCCCGAAAACCGTAAACGGAACTAGTCCTTCGGGACTACGGAAATCCGTTGGTTGTGGGAAAAAATTTGTACAAACTCTGCAGAGTCATATATTCCTCCAAATCATCTATTCCATGTCCAAGATCGATATTATCTTATCCTGATCAAATGTCAGTTTTGATGACAGAGACTCCGGTGAATCGCATGAGTGCTAAGTCCGGTTAAATGATTATTCCTGTGAATGGACTAACCCATTTATTCTCATAAATTGAATGTTTATTATGAGTATTATTTACTTGTGAATAAAAGCCCTTTCTGCGATGTCGCTCAGACGTCCGACTGTGGCATTATTGTATTTTACTTTCTTTTCAAGCCCTTTATGTGGTGTCGCTAAGACGCCCGACTGTGGTATTTCTTTTAAAGCCCTTTCTGTGATGTCGCCCCGACGTCCGACTGTGGCATTTCTTTTAAAGCCCTTTATGTGGTGTCGCTAAGACGCCCGACTGTGGTATTTCTTTTAAAGCCCTTTCTGTGATGTCGCCCCGACGTCCGACTGTGGCATTTCTTTTAAAGCCCTTTATGTGGTGTCGCTAAGACGCCCGACTGTGGTATTTCATTTAAAGCCCTTTCTGTGATGTTGCCCCGATGTCCGACTGTGGCA
>NC_041381.1:106758645-106768885 GCF_002162155.2 Triticum dicoccoides | reverse complement strand
TTCTTTTAAAGCCCTTTTTGTGATGTCGCCCCGACGTCCGACTATGGCATTTCTTTTAAAGCCCTTTATGTGGTGTCGCCAAGACGCCCGACTGTGGTATTTCTTTTAAAGCCCTTTCTGTGATGTCGCGCCGACGTCCGACTGTGGCATTTCTTTTAAAGCCCTTTATGTGGTGTCGCTAAGACGCCCGACTGTGGCATCATTTTCCTTATATTTATCTGTTCACCTTTCGAGGCGTCGCTTCAAACACCCGATCGGTCTTCATTTATGTTTTGTGGGATTTCAGGCGGACTACCGCCGTTTCCCTTTTACTTACCTCGTTATGCTAATTTTTGAATATACATTGGTGAATTAATCATGACGCATTCATGCATGCATTTGTTATATCTTACGTCCGAACTGTCTTGCGAGTACTTTCAAAGTACTCACTGGCTTGTTGATTTGGCCAGATGCTGACGAAGGCGATCGCATGGATGAAGAATTTGATAGCGAGTCCGACGCCTAGAGGAGTCCCAGTCAGTCTCGTACGACCCTGGATTTGGTCACTGTATTATATCCGCTTCCGCTACCAAATAAATTTATAGAGCCTCACCTCGACGCTCAATGAGATGCCAGTTTGAGAGTCGTGTTATCACACTCCCCACTGTGTTATTCCACCATCACTTTATCCTCGAGTCAGTAGTATGCCACCACACCATTGTGTTATATCCGCCATTATGTATAATTATTGGAGCGCTTGTAATAATTTGTTGAGCATCCTAGCTCAACCCTGTAATATATCCTATGCTACTGGCTTATTGTATCAAGAATTTGTCTACCAGTGAGGAGGATTTCTCTCATACTGGACTCAAAAGATTGGTTTCTCAATAAATATTTTTATTGGAAAACCGGTCGTGACAAGCTTGGTACCAGAGCCAGGCTGACTGTAAGAAGCCACTTGGTGCGATCGCTAATTGGTTATTAGCATGATTGAGCCTTTCCATATTTTCTTGATTGTAGTCATTTTCTGTCGGTCAGCATAAATTTATGATCTGACCATGCAGAATTTTTGCCTACTTTTGTAGATGGCCGACAACAGCTGCGAGTCTCAGACCTTCGCCAACGTGCCTGATGGGTTCGTCAAGCGTCTTTCCTTCATCGTTCAAGTCGCGATGGGGCCATTTGTGCGCCCAGTCTTCACACTCTGCCAGCACCGAGTCAACGACAGTCTGACCATGCACCAGGATGCGGTGCAGTTCAAGGGAGGGCGTGGTGAGTTACGCCGCTTCCGGTTCTTGGGAAGAGCCATGCCTACGGAGAGGCATGCTATGCAGATGGCAGCCCGCGAGGCGATAGCTCGTCTCAGGGATGTCCTCCCCGTGATGAAGACTCGTCGTTACCGTTATCTTCCGTGCCATGTGCCTTACACCTGTCACTACGCATACTCCTGCCCCAGAGGAGAACGAGACGAGGCTTTTGAGATGCTCATTGAGTATCTCCGGGCCCTGGAGGCAGCCTTCGACAACCTGGCGGACGACTTCGTGGCTGCCCGCATGGACTCAGTTCATGGCTGTGCTGCCAACAGGAGGGAGCTCCTACCCACCGCACCGCCACTGACTTTGGCCTCGTCCTCAGCATCTTATACGCCTACTTGTCGCCTACCTTCTACCGAAGAATTCAACCAAGTCATTGCACCCACTCCAGCGCGCACTGCACCACCCTTCGCGCCCACTCCTGTTCGTGTTGTTCCGCCCCTGGCAACCGCTCCGTCCACTCTGCGCAACACTACACGTATGGAGCCTATTAGCAAGGAGGAAGTCGAGTCCCCAAGCTCGCTATGCCTCGCCCTCGGCAGGGCAAAGGAGGTCGTCAACATCTCCGCCTGAGTACGCTTAGCCGCCATGTAATGTACCGCCTTGTATAATATGTTTATATGTGCATAGGTTGTGAGAAGTAGCCTGTTTGCGCATCATGTAGGATCTGGAGAAGTGCACTAGCCTAAATAACATGTCAGGATTAGGTACGCATATCCTGAGTGATGTATTGTATAATAATCGCCCGCGTGTAAGATATGTAATGAGCAGTCCTTCTCCGTGCGCAATTCGATTTGTTTTCTTAAGTGATCTTGGTCATTTAAATTATTTGCCATCCTTGTGCAATTTTGGATTTGTTTTTGCGACCATCTTCGCTTTTCTTATGAGTTTTACAAAATATATCCCCAGAGTGAAAAATGTCTCGTCCTTGGACTCGCTCCATGCCTACTCCGCCAGAGGAAGATTATGACACTCAACCAGGCAACAATTTCACACAAGGGCAGTCGAGTCAACAGAACAGTGAAACGACACTTTCCCAAATGTGCCGCCTTTATGAACAGAGTCAGCAACAACATCGTGAAATGATGAACCAAGTCATCAACATGGGAAATCACCATGGACAGTATCAGCAGCATTCCAAGTTATCTGAGCTACAGAAGACACGTCCTCAAACATTTTCTCATACTGACAAGCCTCTTGAAGCTGAGGATTGGCTTCGAGATATGGAGAGAAAATTAATTATTGCAAAATGTTCAGATGTCGAGAAAGTACTATATGCTCCGCACTATCTCACAGGAGCAGCTGCATCATGGTGGGAGAATTTTCTGCACATGCACCCCAACGAAAATGATATAACCTGGGATGATTTCAAGGAAGGTTTCCGTGGTGCACACATTCCCATGAGTATTATGAAAATTAAGAAGAGAGAGTTCGATGACCTCAAACAAAGGAACATGACAGTGTCAGAATACAACCGTCAATTTACTCTATTGTCCCGCTATGCCAATGAAGAACGTATGACTGAAAGCAAGAAGATGGAGAAATTCCTTGACGGTCTGGCGCCCGCGCTTAAATGCCAACTGGTCGTGCACACTTTTCCTGATTTTAAAACACTGGTGGACAAAGCCATTACTCTGGAAAATGAGAGACGCAGTCTGGAAGATATCCGCAAGCGAAAAAGGGACCAGACTAATCATGCTCGCAATCACCTAAGCAGGACAGATTTTCAAAAGGGTGGGACACACAAATCCTCATCCAATGTCTCACGCCCAATCAAGAATTTTCATGCAAGGGACAAGGAATTCACCTATCACCCCGGCGTTACTTGTTACGCTTGTGGAGAAGAAGGGCACTATGCCAAACAGTGCCCCAAGCCAAGGAATTCAACCCCAAAGCCGAACAACGGCGGCAACAATTCAGCGCCCAAGCGAAACAATTTCAATCCCAACAATAACCACAGGAAGGGTCATCCGAACCACGTAACCAAAGAGGAGGCACAAAATGCTCCAGATATCGGACTCGGTACGTTTCCTGTCAACACAATACCTGCAATGGTTTTGTTTGATTCTGGAGCTTCTCACTCTTTCATTTCGAAAAGTTTTGCTTTGCAAAATAATTTTTCGATGCTTCCTTTGGAGAAATCCATGATCATCAAGTCCCCTGGGATTCAGCAAGTTACTCAGAATTACTGCAGAATGTGGTCATTGAGTTCGAAGGATTGGAGTTTCTCGCAAATCTTATTGTGTTGGAAAATAAAGGACTGGATGTCATCCTAGGGATGGATTGGCTAACCACCAACAAGGGGTTTATCGACTGTTTCAACAGGACCGTAATTCTCACACACCACCAAGGGAAGACAATAAGAGTATCAGCCAAGGAAGGAAAAATACCCCGGCAACCGAGATTAAATAAGGTGGACGTTTCTGAGCTAAACAAGGTTCCAGTAGTGTGTGAATTTCCAGATGTATTCCCTGAAGAGCTACCAGGCATGCCACCAGACCGAGAGATAGAATTCAGCATTGAGCTCGCACCAGGAACCTCCCCCATATACAAGAAACCGTACCGAATGGCACCATCCGAATTAGTTGAGTTGAAGAAACAAATAAAGGAATTGCTAGACAAAGGATACATTCGAGCCAGCTCCTCACCTTGGGGATCACCAATTTTATTTGCCAAAAAGAAGGATGGAACGCTGAGATTGTGTATTGACTATCGAGCACTTAACATGGTCACAGTCAAAAACAAATACCCGATGCCAAGGATAAACGATTTGTTTGATCAACTCGCTCAGGCCAAGGTATTCTCAAAAATTGACTTAAGGTCAGGATACCATCAATTGAAGGTACGAACGGAAGATATCCCCAAAACAGCCTTCACCTCCAGATATGGACTTTACGAGTTCACAGTGATGCCATTTGGATTAACTAACGCCCCAGCATATTTTGTTCACCTCATGAACAAAGTATTTATGAAGTTTATGGACAAGTTCGTCGTGGTATTCATCGACGATATTCTGGTATACTCCAAGACACCAGAAGAGCACGCAGAACATCTCAGGATTGTGCTAGGAGAGCTCAGAAAACACCAATTGTATGCCAAGTTCAGCAAGTGCGAATTTTGGCTAAGACAAGTAGGCTTTCTAGGCCACGTACTGACCCAAGATGGTATCGCAGTGGACCCAGAGAAAGTCAAGGCCGTACTTGGCTGGAAGTCACCAGCCAGCGTAACGGACATACGGAGTTTCTTGGGAATGGCAGGATATTACCGCAGATTTATTGAAGGATTTTCCACCATAGCCAAGCCTATGACGCAGTTACTCAAGAAAGATAAGAAGTTTGAATGGACAGAAGCCTGCGAGAAAAGTTTCCAAGAACTAAAGCGGAAGTTAACGACAGCACCGGTATTAATTGTACCCGACATACACAAGAATTTTGAGGTATATTGTGACGCGTCCAGAAAGGGTCTCGGATGCGTGTTGATGCAGGAAGGCAAGGTTGTCGCCTACGCTTCAAGGCAACTTCGCAAGCATGAGGAAAATTATCCCACTCATGACTTAGAAATGGCAGCAGTTATTCATGCACTCAAGGAATGGAGGCATTTCTTACTTGGGAATCGATGTGAAATATATACGGATCACAAAAGTCTCAAATATATTTTCACACAGCCAGAACTAAACTTACAGCAACGACGCTGGTTGGAGTTGGTAAAGGATTATGATGTTGGTATCCATTACCATCCAGGGAAAGCAAATGTAGTGGCCGATGCCCTTAGTCGGAACCCCAGCTCCGACGAAAACAATCTGCACAACTTGAGGCCCAAATTCCAACAAGAATTTGCCAAGCTCAACTTGATAATGGTAGCAGAAGGCACCATATCAAACATGGAAATACAACCCAACCTTGTGGGGAAAATTAAAGGAGCTCAACCCGGTCACACCAGCATCGAAGGCATCAAAAGAAAGTTGAGTATGGGAAAGGCCTCGGAATTCATCATAGACAATGAAGGAATATTATGGTACGGAGAAAGGCTCTGCGTGCCAAACATAGAAGACCTTAAACAGCAAATTTTAGCTGAAGCCCACACCGCCCCGTACTGGATCCACCCTGGAGGAACCAAAATGTATAAAGATATTCAGGAAAGATTTTGGTGGCACGGTATGAAGAGGGACATAGCCACCTTCATTGCATGTTGCGACTCATGTCAACGCATAAAAGCTGAGCATCAGAGACCAGCCGGACTACTGCAACCGAACAAAATACCTGAGTGGAAATGGGATGAAATAGGGATGGATTTCATTGTCGGACTACCTCGGTCACGACACGGGAATGATGCCATATGGCTCATCACTGACAGGTTAACCAAAGTGGCACACTTTATTCCAATAAAGACGACCCACACCACTCAGAGGCTTGCCAGGATTTATCTTTCCCGCATAGTTTGTCTGCACGGTGTCTCGAAGACTATAATATCCGACAGAGGCACTCAGTTCGTCTCAAGATTTTGGGAGCATTTACAACAGGCTCTGGGAACCCAACTAGCCTTCAGTACCGCATACCACCCACAGACTGATGGACAGACTGAACGCGTAAACCAAATTTTAGAAGACATCTGAGAGCATGTGTCCTCACCTATGGAACCAGTTGGGAAGAAAGCCTGCCATATGCCGAGTTCGCATACAACAACAGTTACCAGGCCAGCCTGCAAATGGCTCCTTTTGAAGCCCTATACGGACGGAGATGTCGTACCCTGCTAAATTGGTCAGAGACCGGAGACAGCCGTATCTTCGGCCCAGACGTGCTCAAGGAAGCCGAGGAAAAAGTCAAGCTAATCAGGGACCGACTCAAGACCGCTCAAAGCCGACAGAAGAGTTATTACGATCAGAAACATCGTGGGGTAAATTTTGAACCTGGTGAATTCGTATACCTACGAGTATCACCTATGAGGGGACTGCAACGGTTTAAGATTAAAGGAAAGTTAGCACCAAGATTCATTGGACCATTCTGCATAGTGGCACGAAGAGGCACTGTAGCCTACCAGCTAGACTTACCCGAAGACTTGTCCGACATTCATGACGTGTTCCACGTCTCTCAATTAAGGAAGTGCATAAGCAAACCAGAGAAGCAAGTATCCCATGAGAACATTGATGTACAGCCAGACCTCACTTATCGGGAACACCAAGTAAAAATATTAGAGGAGTCTGAAAGGAGGACCCGACAGAAGACCATCAAGTTTTTCAGAGTTCAGTGGAGCAACCACACCGAAAGCGAAGCAACTTGGGAAAGAGAGGATTTTCTTCGGACAGAGCATCCACACTTATTTGAGGAATAGTTGAAATCTCGGGGACGAGATTTTTCCTAAGGGGGTAGGTGTTGTGACACTCCAAAATTTTTATTTGGTTTTCAGAAAAAACTTTGTGGTTTTTGAAAAGAGGCCATTTAAAATTTTTCCAGAAAACCTTCCTCTTAAAAACTTCCTTTTCTTTGGCAAGGTTTTTATTTTTATTCAAGCTATGGTGTTTGATCTTTTGAAACTTCTTCTCTGTTGGTTCCCTCTCAAATTTATTTTTGGGAGTTTAATATTTTTCTTTTAAAAAGAAACTCTATGAAAACTTGGGATTTTCATATCTTGAAAACCACCCATGACTTTGTATTTTGCCCATGTGGTAAAACCCCTCCAAAACCTCCCCTCCTCCTTGTAATCAACCTAAGTTCTCTGTCCCAACTAATCCAAGCAAGTTTTGGATTTTATCCTAAATTTCTATTCACTCAAATCATTTCTGAAAATTATTTGGAGCCTGAGAGTTTTTCAAAGCAAGTACCCTTTTGCATTTAAATTTTGACCTCAAACCAACTCTCCTAGATAGTCCTTTGTACCCACAAACGAGAACCATCTTGATCCACTCCTCCTCTTTTCAAAATTTTCAAAATTCAGTCTCTGCAAGTTTGGACCAGATTTGCCAAATTTGGTGAAATTCATACCTACACTTCTCCAAAAATTTCACCAAAAATCAGGCAGCCTACTGGAGCAATGAGAAGCCACTCCACCAAAAATCAACTCAAGGAAAAATCCCCAGAGGCCAAAAACATTCTGTCGAACACCTGAGCTGCACTGTTCCTTCGCAAATTCAGAAAATTCAGACTTCAGTGTCGTTTTTTGTCCTTTAGCTTCACTCACGCGTTGACAGTGCGCTTGGCGCGTTGCACGTGGCTTCTTCTCCCTGGCCAGCACCCCCGCACGCGCTCTTGGCGTCTTCCCAGTGTCGGTGGCGCCCCTGGCCGCCCGCGCCGGCGTGTCTTGCGGCGGCCGAACCCCCGTGGCAACCGACAGGGGACGGAACGGCGGCTCAACGCCGTTCGGCGCCGCCCAGCGCCCCTCTGCTCTGCGCGTGGCCTCATACATGCCAGCGCACGCCCTTGGCACCGTCGCCGTGGCCCGGCAAGCACGGAACGTGCTCACTACCGCCGACGGGCCCGCGCCGCCCCGTTCTGTCAAATTCGCCCATAGCACCAAATCCCAGCTCGATTAGCACCTAAACGGAACCGTGGACCTCCACGATGACGCCCAACGTCCTAATTACCCCCGACCAAGCCCTGCGTCGCCGTAACCTTCACCGGAGACCCCCGTTCACGGCCACCGCCTCGGGCCGCCTATAAAAAGGGCCCCCGAGCTCACCCTCGAGCACGCACCACCTCTACACCTCACCAAAGCTCTGCCAAGCCACCCGGAGGACCTCGAGGAGGTCTCCTCCCCCAACTCCGGCCGCCCCGATCCGCCTCGGCCTCCACCACGTTTCGCTCCGGTAAGGCCGTCTCCGGCGCCCAAACCCCGTCAGTTACTCCCTCTAGCACCCAGTAAGCTAATGCCAGCATCAATTTGTCCTTCGCAGCTCTCTCCGACGAGTCCCTCGACCACCCGAGCCGCCGTCCGCCGGAGCAAAGCTCGCCGTCGACGTGGTACTCGCCGGCGACCACCACCACCACCAACCGACGCGGGAAGGTGCCCTGATCACGGAGGTACCCTCCGATCCCCCTGCCTCACCGTGGATCGCCGCCGGCGACCACCGCGGCTCTCGGGCGCCGACAAGCTTCGTCCCCCCCCATTTGAAAGTTTAAACCTGACGAGTGGGACCCCACCGTCAGCCTCTCTGTCATTTCTAAGTGAATCGTTTTCTGGAAGCGCCTTCGGGCAAAATATGCTTTCCCCTCTGGGCTGGCGTATTCAAGACTGGAACGTTTTCTGTTTTTATAAGCTAGCCCCTGGGAACTTTCTGTTTCATTATAGATGAGTCCCTGGACAAAAACCTTTATAACTTTTAAACAGAAAAGTATTTTTGATTGATTCTTTTTCTGTTCTCTTTAAAATTTTGTCTAGTTTTTTATCAGATTTATTTGAAAAATATTTGGAATACTTTTTGTGCACCCCTTGGTATTTACGATAGCGCATATATTTTTCTTTATACCGTAGATACCGAAGGAGGTGACGGAGCCGCGAACTTCACCGAGCTAGGCTCCGACTACTCTGAACCAGGCAAGCATGTTTGAACTTTTGATATGATGATTGTTTTGGCATGTTTGCATTAAGTAGTTTATGGCATGTTGATGAACATACCGATGAATGTCCTGTTACCTGAGACGATGAGGCAAGTGAGTTCCATGAGTGGATGGATGTCAGTATGCATGGCCATGTGTTGGCATGAGGATGGGTAAGATGGCAGTGTTGTAGCATGCCAGGCTTATGCCAGACTATGTGACTTCAATGTCAACTCGTATCATTCCAGTTCCTTCCATTCTTCCTTCCTTGTACTACCACAGGTTTTCCGTAAGGAATATGGCTTAGTAAGTTGTAAACCGCTTTCCTGGTACACACCAAAAAGGAGAGGCCGTGATAATGGTTCCATGGCCCTGGATTAAAGCCAGTCATCCGGTCAGGGGGCATGGGTGTTTCCGGTTGGGACCAAGAGGGGGGCACCCCTTAGAGCGCGCCTATATAAATTTGATCCCATGCTATTCGAGATTGTGATCTCCCCGTCTCAAAAGTTTTTCTTGGACGATGTCTAGGGTGATTCCTAGCATCGAGAGGTAGAATGGGTGTGTACTGGTTAGCTGTGTTTTCTCCCGAAAAACCGTAAACGGAACTAGTCCTTCGGGACTACGGAAATCCGTTGGCTGTGGGAAAAAATTTGTACAAACTCTGCAGAGTCATATATTCCTCCAAATCATCTATTCCATGTCCAAGATCGATATTATCTTATCCTGATCAAATGTCAGTTTTGATGACAGAGACTCCGGTGAATCGCATGAGTGCTAAGTCCGGTTAAATAATTATTCCTGTGAATGGACTAACCCATTTATTCTCATAAATTGAATGTTTATTCTGAGTATTATTTACTTGTCAATAAAAGCCCTTTCTGCGATGTCGCTTAGACGTCCGACTGTGGTATTATTGTATTTTACTTTCTTTTCAAGCCCTTTATGTGGTGTCGCTAAGACGCCCGACTGTGGTATTTCTTTTAAAGCCCTTTCTGTGATGTCGCCCCGACGTCCGACTGTGGCATTTCTTTTAAAGCCCTTTATGTGGTGTCGCTAAGACGCCCGACTGTGGTATTTCTTTTAAAGCCCTTTCTGTGATGTCGCCCCGACGTCCGACTATGGCATTTCTTTTAAAGACCTTTATGTGGTGTCGCTAAGACGCCCGACTGTGGCATCATTTTCCTTATATTTATCTGTTCACCTTTCGAGGCGTCGCTTCAGACACCCGATCGGTCTTCATTTATGTTTTGTGGGATTTCAGGCGGACTACCGCCGTTTCCCTTTTACTTACCTCGTTATGCTAATTTTTGAATATACATTGGTGAATTAATCATGACGCATTCATGCATGCATTTGTTATATCTTACGTCCGAACTGTCTTGCGAGTACTTTCAAAGTACTCACTGGCTTGTTGATTTG
>NC_041381.1:106721402-106758635 GCF_002162155.2 Triticum dicoccoides | reverse complement strand
TGTCAATAAAAGCCCTTTCTGCGATGTCGCTTAGACGTCCGACTGTGGTATTATTGTATTTTACTTTCTTTTCAAGCCCTTTATGTGGTGTCGCTAAGACGCCCGACTGTGGTATTTCTTTTAAAGCCCTTTCTGTGATGTCGCCCTGACGTCCGACTGTGGCATTTCTTTTAAAGCCCTTTATGTGGTGTCGCTAAGACGCCCGACTGTGGTATTTCTTTTAAAGCCCTTTCTGTGATGTCGCCCCGACGTCCGACTATGGCATTTCTTTTAAAGACCTTTATGTGGTGTCGCTAAGACGCCCGACTGTGGCATCATTTTCCTTATATTTATCTGTTCACCTTTCGAGGCGTCGCTTCAGACACCCGATCGGTCTTCATTTATGTTTTGTGGGATTTCAGGCGGACTACCGCCGTTTCCCTTTTACTTACCTCGTTATGCTAATTTTTGAATATACATTGGTGAATTAATCATGACGCATTCATGCATGCATTTGTTATATCTTACGTCCGAACTGTCTTGCGAGTACTTTCAAAGTACTCACTGGCTTGTTGATTTGCCCAGATGCTGACGAAGGCGATCTCACGGATGAATAATTTGATAGCGATTCCGACGCCTAGAGGAGTCCCAGTCAGTCTCGTATGACCCTGGATTTGGTCACTGTATTATATCCGCTTCCGCTACCAAATAAATTTATAGAGCCTCACCTCGACGCTCGATGAGATGCCAGTTTGAGAGTCGTGTTATCACACTCCCCACTGTGTTATTCCACCATCACTTTATCCTCGAGTCAGTAGTATGCCACCACACCATTGTGTTATATCCTCCATTATGTATAATTATTGGCGCGCTTGTAATAATTTGATGAGCAGCCCTAGCTCAACCATGTGATATATCCTATGCTACTGGCTTATTGTATCAAGAATTTGTCTACCAGTGAGGAGGATTTCTCTCATACTGGACTCAAAAGATTGGTTTCTCAATAAATATTTTTATTGGAAAACCGGTCGTGACAGGGAACCCCTTAGAGCACGCGATATAAATTTGATCCCATGCTACGCGAGGTTGTAGCCTCCCCACTTAGAGTTTTGCTTGACAGGTGTCATGGGTGATTCCAGACATCGGTAAGTTAAGCTGGTGTGTGCAAGGCAGGTGTGTTTTCAATTAAAAGACCGTAGACGGAATTAGTCCCGGTATATTAATTGAATTATTGAATATCCCTCGGACGGTTCTATCTCTTGGATATTCATTGTGATCACTCACTTTATAAGCCCCTTTATGTGGTGTCGCTGAGACGCCCTACTGTGACATTGCTTGTTATTTATTTACCTTATAAGCCCTGTATGTGGTGTCACTGAGACGCCCGAATGTGGCATTGCTTATTATTTATTTACTTTATAAGCCCTGTATGTGGTGTCGCTGAGACACCCGACTGTGGCATTGCTTGTCATTTATTTACTTTATAAGCCCTTTATGTGGTGTCACTGAGACACCCGACTGTGGCATTGCTTATTATTTATTTACTTTATAAGCCCTTTATCTGGTGTCACTGAGATGCCCGACTGTGGCATTGCTTGTTATTTATTTACTTTATAAGCCCTTTATGTGGTGTCGCATAGACGCCCGACTGTGGCATTTTATTCCCACTCCATTTTTGCGTATTCATGTTGCATATAACCTGCTGGCATGCATAAAAGATTTTTATTTATGACTGACGATGTGATCATAGAATATTTCAGTGCATGATTATCGTTTATATTATCCCAGTGTTCATGATGTTTGCGAGTACATTCAAAGTACTCACTGGCTTGTCCCTGGCTATTGTCTTGGCCAGATTCCTTGCTTGGAGAGGAGCGTTGCAAAGACAGCCCCGGAACCTAAGCAATGGTGATAGCAACCTCGCGAAGATAGGAGTTAACCTGGTCAGCTGTTCCCGTGGGAAATGGAGTCCCATAGACACCGATGATTCACAAACCGCTTCCTCCATCAACCACTAGAAACCATTTGTTTTACTCATAAGACAGAATGGTCTTGTACTACATACTTTGTATTTTGCTTGGAATTTCTGTATCAAGTTGGTGCCTCATCAGCTAATAGTAATCCTGGGGCTGGTGAGCACAACGGCCCTTTTCTGGAAATTCATAACCGAAAAACCGGTCGTGACAAAAGGTGCACTACGGGTATCCCCAAAAGTGTCTGTTGGGTTGGCATGAATCGAGACTGGGATTTGTCACTCCGTGTAACAGAGAGGAATCTCTGGGCCCACTCGGTAGGACATCATCATAATGTGCACAATGTGACGAAAGGGTTGATCACGGGATGATGTGTTACGGAACGAGTAAAGATACTTGCCGGTAACGAGATTGAACAAGGTATTGACATACCGACGATCGAATCTCGGGCAAGTACAATACCGTTAGATACAGGGAATTGTATACGGGATCGATTGAGTCCTTGACATCGTGGTTCATCCGATGAGATCATCGTGGAACATGTGGGAACCAACATGGGTATCTAGATCCCGCTGTAGGTTATTGACCGGAGATCGTCTCGGTCATGTCTGCATGGTTCCCGAACCCATAGGGTCTACACACTTAAGGTTCGATGATGCTAGGGTTATAAAGGAAGTTTGTATGTGGTTACCAAATGTTTTTCGGAGTCCCGGATGAGATCCCGGACGTCACGAGAAGTTCCGAAATGGTCCGGAGGTAAAGATTTATATATGGGAAGTCCTGTTTTGGTCACCGGAAAAGTTTCGAGTTTTATCGGTAACGTACCGGGACCACCGGGAGGGTCCCGGGGGTCCACCAAGTGGGGCCAGCATCTCCGAAGGGCAGCATGGGCCATGTGTGGGAGGGGATCAGCCCCATGTGGGCTGGTGCGCCCCCACAAAGGCCCAAGGTGCCTAGGGTTTGGGGAGGGGGCGCCCCACCTTGCTTGGGGGGCAAGTTTCCCCCTCTTCCCCCCTTGGCCGCCCCCCTAGATGGGATCTATGGCTGGCCGCCGCCCCTAGGGGTGGAAACCTAGGTGGGGGCACATCCCCCTCTCCCCCTATATACAGTGGAGGCAAAGGATCATCCCAACACACGAAGTTTCTTCTCTTGTTGGCACAACCCTACTTCTCTTTCTCCTCATATCTCGCGGTGCTTGGCGAAGCCCTGCTGGATCACCACGCTCCTCCACCACCACCACGCCATTGTGCTGCTGCTGGATGGAGTCTTCCTCAACCTCTCCCTCTCTCCTTGCTGGATCAAGGCATGGGAGACGTCACCGGGCTGTACGTCTGTTGAACGCGGAGGTGCCGTCCATTCGGCACTAGGATCTCCGATGATTTGGATCACGACGAGTACGACTCCTTCAACCCCGTTCTCTTGAACGCTTCCGCTTAGCGATCTACAAGGGTATGTAGATGCACTCTCCTTCCCCTCATTGCTAGTCTCTCCATAGATAGATCTTGGTGACTCGTAGGAAAATTTTGAATTTCTGGTACGTTCCCCAATAGTGGTATCAGAGCTAGGTCTATGCGTATATTCTTTGCACGAGTAGAACACAAAGTAGTTGTGGGCATTGATTTTGTTCAATATGCTTACCGTTACTAGTCCAATCTTGATTCGGCGGCATTGTGGGATGAAGCGGCCCGGACCGACCTTACACGTACACTTACGTGAGACAGGTTCCACCGACTGACATGCACTTGTTGCATAAGGTGGCTAGCGGGTGCCAGTCTCTCCCACTTTAGCCGGATCGGATTCGATGAAAAGGGTCCTTATGAAGGGTAAATAGCAATTGACATATCACATTGTAGTTTTTGTGTAGGTAAGAAACGTTCTTGCTAGAAACCCATAGCAGCCATGTAAAACATGCAAACAACAATTAGAGGACGTCTAACTTGTTTTTGCAGGGTATGCTATGTGATGTGATATGGCCAAAAAGAATGTGATGAATGATATGTGATGTATGAGATTGATCATGTTCTTGTAATAGGAATCACGACTTGCATGTCGATGAGTATGACAACCGGCAGGAGCCATAGGAGTTGTCTTTATTTATTGTATGACCTGCGTGTCATCGAACAACGCCATGTAATTACTTTAATTTATTGCTAACCGGTAGCCATAGTAGTAGAAAGTAATAAGTTGGTGAGACAACTTCATGGAGACACGGTGATGGAGATCATGGTGTCATGCCGGTGACGATGATGATCATGGTGCCCCGAAGATGGAGATCAAAAGGAGCAAAATTATATTGGCCATATCATGTCACTATTTGATTGCATGTGATGTTTATCATGTTTATGCATCTTATTTTCTTAGAACGACGGTAGTAAATAAGATGATCCCTCATTAAAATTTCAAGAAAGTGTTCCCCCTAACTGTGCACCGTTGCGAAAGTTCGTCGTTTCGAAGCACCACGTGATGATCGGGTGTGATAGATTCTTACGTTCACATACAACGGGTGTAAGCCAGATTTACACATGCGAAACACTTAGGTTGACTTGACGAGCCTAGCATGTACAGACATGGCCTCGGAACACAAGAGACCGAAAGGTCGAGCATGAGTCGTATAGTAGATACGATCAACATGTAGATGTTCACCGATGATGACTAGTCCGTCTCACGTGATGATCAGACACGGCCTAGTTGACTCGGATCATGTAATCACTTAGATGACTAGAGGGATGTCTATCTGAGTGGGAGTTCATAAGATGAACTTAATTATCCTGAACATAGTCAAAAGATCTTTGCAAATTATGTCATAAGCTCGCGCTTTAGTTCCACTGTTTAGATATGTTCCTAGAGAAAATATTGTTGAAAGTTGACAGTAGCGATTATGCGGACAGTAGAAAGCTTATGTCCTTAATGCACCGCTCAATGTGCTGAACCCCAAACGTCGTTTGTGGATGTTGCGAACATCGGACATACACGTTTTGATAACTACATGATAGTTCAGTTAAACGGTTTAGAGTTGAGGCACCAAAGACATTTTTGAAACATCATGGAACATATGCGATGTTTCGAGGGCTGAAATTGGGATTTTAGGCTCATGCCCACGTCAAGAGGTATAAGACCTCCGACGATTTTCTTAGCCTCCAAACTAAGGGAGAAAATCTCAATCATTGAGCTTGTGCTCAGATTGTCTGAGTGCAACAATCACTTGAATCGAGTGGGAGTTGATCTTCCAGATAAGATAGTGATGTTTCTCCAAAGTCATTGCCACCAAGCTGCTAGAGCATCGTGATGAACTATAACATATTAGGGATAGATATGATGATCCTTGAGGTATTCGCGATATTTGGCACCGTGAAAGTAGAAATCAAGAAGGAGCATCAATTGTTGATGGTTGGTGGAACCACTAGTTTCAAGAAGGGCAAGGGCAAGAAGGGATACTTCATGAAACGGCAAACCAGCTGCTGCTCTATTGAAGAAACCCAAGGTTGAACCCAAACCTGAGACTAAGTGCTTCTGTAATAAGGGGAACATCCACTGGAGCAGAATTACCCTAGATACTTGGTAGATGAGAAGGCTGGCAAGGTCGATAGAAGTATATTGGATATACATTATGTTAATGTGTACTTTACTAGTACCCCTAGTAGCACCAGGGTATTAGATACCGATTCGGTTGCTAAGTGTTAGTAACTCGAAATAAAAGGCTACGAAATAAACGGAGACTAGCTAAAGGTGAGCTGACGATATGTGTTGGAAGTGTTTCCAAGTTTGATGTGATCAAACATCGCACGCTCCCTCTACCATCAACATTAGTATTAAACCTGAATAATTGTCTTTTGGTGTTTGCGTTGAGCATAGACATGATTGTATTATGTCTATCGCAATACGGTTATTAATTTAAGGAGAATAATGGTTAATCTATTTATTTGAATAATACCTCTAATGGTCTTGCACCTAAAGGAATGGTTTATTGAATCGCGATCGTAGTGCTACACATTTTCATGCCAAAAGATATAAGATAGTAATGATAGTACCACTTACTTGTGGCACTGCCATGTAAGTCATATTGGTATAAAACGCATGAAGAAGCTCCATGTTGATGGATCTTTGGACTCACTCGTTTTTGAAAAGTTTGAGACATGCGAACCATGTCTATTGGTGTATACGCATGAAGAAACTCCATGCAGATGGATCGTTTGGACTCACTTGATTTTGAATCACTTGAGATATGCAAATCTTACCACATGGGCAAGATGACTGAAAAGCCTCGTTTTCAGTAAGATGGAACAAGAAAGCAACTTGTTGGAAGTAACAAATTTTCATGTGTGCAGTCCAATGAGTGCTGAGGCACGCAGTGGATAACGTTATGTTCTTACTTCACGGATGATTTGAGTAGATACTGAGTATATTTACTTGATGAAACGCAAGTCTGAATTATTGAATGGTTCAAGTAATTTCAGAGTGAAGTTGAAGATCATCGTGACAAGAGGATAAAATGTCTATGATATGATCATAGAGATGAGTATCTGAGTTATGAGCTTTGGCACGTAATTAAGACATTGTGGAAATTGTTTCACAATTAATACCGCCTGGAACACCATAGTGTGATGGTTTGTCCGAACATCATAGTTGCACCCTATTGGATATGGTGTGTACCATGATGTCTCTTATCGAATTACCACTATCGTTCATGGGTTAGGAATTAGAGACAACCACGCTCACTTTAATAGGGCACCACGTAACTCCATTGAGACAACACTGTATGAACAATGGTTTGGAGAAACCTAAGCTGTCGTTCCTTAAAAGTTTTGGGCTGCGACGCTTATGTGAAAAAAGGTTTCAGGTTGATAAGCTCGTACCCAAAGCGGATAAAATGCATCTTCATAGGACACCCAAAACAGTTGGGTATACCTCCTAATTCAGATCCGAAAGCAATAGGGATTGTTTCTGGAATCGGGTCCTTTCTCAAGGAAAGGTTTCTCTCGAAAGAATTGAGTGGGAGGATGGTGGAGACTTGATGAGGTTATTGAACCGTCACTTCAACTAGTGTGTAGCAGGGCACAGGAAGTTGTTCCTGTGGCGCCTACACCAATTGAAGTAGAAGATTATGATAGTGATCATGATGTTTTGGATGAAGTCACTACCGTACCTCGTAGGGTGACAAGGATGCGTACCACTTAAGAGTGGTACAGTAATCCTGTCTTGAAGGTCATGTTGCTAGACAACAATGAACCTACGAGCTATGGGGAAGCGATGGTGGGCCCATATTTTGACAAATGGTTAGAAGCCATGAAATCCGAGATAGGATCCATGTATCAAAACAAATCATGCACTTTTGTGGACTTGCCTGATGATCGGTAAGCCATTGAGATAAATGGATCTTTAAGAAGAAGACGGACGTGGACGGTAATGTCACCGTCTATGAAGCTCGACTTGTGGCGAAGAGTTTTTCACAAGTTCAAGGAGTTGACTACGATGAGATTTTCTCATCCGTAGCGATGCTTAAGTCCGTCGGAATCATCTTAGCATTAGCTGCATTTATGAAATCTGGCAGATGGATGTCAAAACAAGTTTCCTTACCAGTTTTCGTAAGGAAAGGTTGTATGTGATACAATCAGAAAGGTTTTGTCGATCCTAAGGATGCTAAAAGGTATGCTATCTCTAGCGATCCTTCCTTGGAGTGGAGTAAGCATCTCGGAGTTAGAATATACACTTTGATAAGATGATCAAAGATTTTTGGGTTTATACAAAGTTTATGAGAAACTTGTATTTCCAAAGAAGTGAGTGGGAGCACTATAGAATTTCTAATGAGTATATGTTGTTGACATATTGTTGATCAGAAATGATGTAGAATTTCTGGAAAGCATATAGGGTTATTTGAAAAGTGTTTTTCAAGTGAAAACCTGTATTAAGCTACTTGAACATTGAGCATCAGGATCTATAGGGATAGACCAAAAACGCTTAATGGTACTTTCAAATGAGCATATGCCTTGACATGATCTTGCAGGTGTTCAAGATGGATCAGTCAAAGAAGGAGTTCTTGCCTGAGATGTAAGGTATGAAATTAAGACTTAAAGCTCAACCACGGCAGAAGAGAGAGAAATGACGAAGGTCGTCCCCTATGCTTTAGACGTAGGCTCTACAGTATGCTATGCTAAGTACCGCACCTGATGTGTGCCTTGCCACATGTCTGGCAAGAGGGTACAAAGGTGATCATGGAGTGGATCACCAGATAGCGGTCAAAATTGTCCTTGGAGTAATAAGGACATGTTTCTCGATTATGGAGGTGATAAAGAGTTCGACGTAAAGATTTGCGCCGATGCAAGCTTGACACCTATCCGGATAACTCTGAGTAGAGAAGCCGGATACGTGGAGTGGAACAACCATTTGGAATAGCTCCAAGTAGATCGTGGAAGCAACATTTACAATATGACCTAGAGATTTGCGAAGTACATACGGATCTGAATGTTGCAGACCTGTTGACTAAAACCTCTCTCAAGCAAAACATGATCAAACCCCAGAACTCATTGAGTCTTAATCACATGATGATGTGAACTAGTTTAATGACACTAGTAAACTCTTTGGATGTTGGTCACATGGCGATGTGACCTGTGAGTGTTAATCACATGGTGATGTGAACTAGATTATTGACTCTAGTGCAAGTGGGAGACTGTTGGAAATATGCCCTAGAGGCAATAATAAATTAGTTATTATTATATTTCCTTGTTCATGATAATCGTTTATTATCCATGCTATAATTGTATTGATAGGAAACTCAGATACATGTGTGGGTACATAGACAACACCATGTCCCTAGCAAGCCTCTAGTTGACTAGCTCGTTGATCAATAGATGGTTACGGTTTCCTGACCATGGACATTGGATGTCGTTGATAACGGGATCACATCATTAGGAGAATGATGTGATGGACAAGACCCAATCCTAAGCCTAGCACAAAGATCGTAGTTCATATGCTAAAGCTTTTCTAATGTCAAGTATCATTTCCTTAGACCATGAGATTGTGCAACTCCCGGATACCATAGGAATGCTTTGGGTGCACCAAACGTCACAACGTAACTAGGTGGATATAAAGGTGCACTACGGGTATCTCCGAAAGTGTCTGTTGGGTTGGCACGAATTGAGACTGGGATTTGTCACTCCGTGTAATGGAGAGGTATCTATGGGCCCACTCGGTAGGACATCATCATAATGTGCACAATGTGACCAAAGGGTTGATCACGGGATGATGTGTTACGGAACGAGTAAAGAGACTTGCCGGTAACGAGATTGAACAAGGTATTGACATACCGACGATCGAATCTCGGCCAAGTACAATACCGTTAGATAAAGGGAATTGTATACGGAATCGATTGAGTGCTTGACATCATGGTTCATCCGATGAGATCATCGTGGAACATGTGGGAACCAACATGGGTATCCAAATCCCGCTATTGGTTATTGACCGCAGATCGTCTCGGTCATGTCTGCATGGTTCCTGAACCCGTAGGGTCTACACACTGAAGGTTCGATGACGCTAGGGTTATAAAGGAGGTTTGTATGTGGTTACTGAATGTTGTTCGGAGTCCCGGATGAGATCCCAAACGTCACGATAAGTTTCGGAATGGTCCGGAGGTAAAGATTTATATATGGGAAGTCCTGTTTTGGTCACCGGAAAAGTTTCGAGTTTTATCGGTAACGTACCGGGACCACCGGGATGGTCCCGGGGGTCCACCAAGTGGGGCCACCATCCCCAGAGGGCAGCATGGGCCAAGTGTGGGAGGGGACCAGCCCCAGGTGGGCTGGTGCGCCCCCCACAAAGGCCCAAGGCGCCTAGGGTTTGGGGAGGGGGCGCCCCACCGTGCTTGGGGGGCAAGTTTCCCCCGCTTCCCCCCTTGGCCGCCCCCCTAGATGGGATCTAGGGCTGGCCGCCGCCCCTAGGGGTGGAAACCTAGGTGGGGGCGCAGCCCCCTCTCCCCCTATATATAGTGGAGGCAAAGGAGTAGCCCAACACACGAAGTTTCTTCTCTTGTTGGCGCAGCCCTACCTCTCTTTCTCCTCATATCTCGCGGTGCTTGGTGAAGCCCTGCTGGATCACCACGCTCCTCCAGCACCACCACGCCATTGTGCTGCTGCTGGATGGAGTCTTCCTCAACCTCTCCCTCTCTCCTTGCTGGATCAAGGCATGGGAGACGTCACCACGCTGTACGTGTGTTGAACGCGGAGGTGCCGTCCGTTCGACACTAGGATCTCCGGTTGTTTGGATCACGATGAGTATGACTCCTTCAACCCCGTTCTCTTGAACGCTTCTGCTTAGCGATCTACAAGGGTATGTAGGTGCACTCTCCTTCCCCTCGTTGCTAGTCTCTCCATAGATAGATCTTGGTGACTCGTAGGAAAATTTTGAATTTCTGCTACGTTCCCCAACATTTATATCATATTGCATGTGTTTATCCCTCTACATCATGTCATCTTTCTTAATGCGTTACTCTGTTCTTTATGAACTTAATACTCTAGATGTATGCTGGATAGCGGTCGACGTGTGGAGTAATAGTAGTAGATGCAGGCAGGAGTCGGTCTACTTGTCACGGACGTGATGCCTATATACATGATCATGCCTATATAATCTCATAATTATTCGCTTTTCTATTAATTGCTCGACAGTAATTTGTTCACCCATCGTAATACTTATGCTATCTTGAGAGAAGCCACTAGTGAAACCTATGGCCCCCGGGTCTATCTTTTATCATATATGCTTTCAATCTACTTTTATTTGCATCTTTACTTTTCTTATCTATATCATAAAATACCAAAGATATTTATCTTATCATATTATCTCTATCAGATCTCACTTTTGCAAGTGACCGTGAAGGGATTGACAACCCCTTTATTGTGTTGGTTATGAGGTTCTTGTTTGTTTGTGTAGGTGCGTGGGACTTCTGAGGAGCCTCCTACTAGATTGATACCTTGGTTCTCAAAAACTGAGGGAAATACTTATGCTACTTTGCTGCATCACCCTTTCCTCTTCAAGGAAAACCAACACAAGCTCAAGACGAGCAAGAAGGACTTCTGGCGCCGTTGCCAGGGAGGTCTTCGCTCAAGACAATGAAGGAAATATGCCCTAGAGGCAATAATAAAGTTATTATTTATTTCCTCATATCATGATAAATGTTTATTATTCATGCTAGAATTGTATTAACCGGAAACATAATACATGTATGAATACATAGACAAACTTAATGTCACTAGTATGCCTCTACTTGACTAGCTCATTAATCAATGATGGTTATGTTTCCTAACCATAGACATGTGTTGTCATTTGATTAACGGGATCACATCATTAGGAGAATGATGTGATTGACTTGACCCATTCCGTTAGCCTAGGACTTGATCATTTAGTTTGTTGCTATTGCTTTCTTCATGACTTATGCAAAGTTCCTACAACTATGAGATTATGCAACTCCTGTTTACTGGAGGAACACTTTGTGTGCTACAAACGTCACAACGTAACTGGGTGATTATAAAGGAGCTCTACAGGTGTCTCCGAAGGTACATGTTGAGTTGGCGTATTTCGAGATTAGGATTTGTCACTCCGATTGTCGGAGAGGTACCTCTAGGCCCTCTCGGTAACGCACATCACTATAAGCCTTGCAAGCAATGTAGCTAATGAGTTAGTTACGGAATGATGCATTACATAACGAGTAAAGAGACTTGCCAGTAACGAGATTGAACTAGGTATTGGATACCGACGATCGAATCTCGGGCAAGTAACATACCGATGACAAAGGGAACAGCGTATGTTGTTATGCGGTTTGACCGATAAAGATCTTCGTAGAATATGTAGGAGCCAATATGAGCATCCAGGTTCCGCTATTGGTTATTGACCAAGAACAGTTCTAGGTCATGTCTACATAGTTCTCGATCCCGTAGTGTCTGCACGCTTAACGTTATGATGACAGTTTTATTATGAGTTTATAAGCTTTGATGTACCGAAGCTAGTTCGGAGTCCCGGATGTGCTCATGGACATGATGAGGAGTCTCGAAATGGTCGAGACATAAAGATTGATATATTGGACGACTATATTCGGACACCGGAAGTGTTCCGGGTGATTTCGGAGAAAACTGGAGTGCCGGAGGGGTTACCGGAACCCCCCGGGAAGTATTGGACCTTAGTGGGCCTGAGGGGAGAGAGAGGGCAGCAGCCTAGGAGGTGGCGCCCCCCCCATGGGGAGTCTGAATTGGACTAGGGGAGGGGGGCGCGGCCCCTCTTTCGCTCTCCCTCTCCCTCTCTTTCCTTCCCCCTTCCTCCTTCCTAGTGGGACTAGGAAAGGGGAGTCCTACTCCCACTAGGAGGAGGACTCCCCCCTCCTTGGCGCGCCCCCTTGGACCGGCCGGCCTCCCTCCGTTGCTCCTTTATATACGGGGGCAGGGGGGCACCCCAAGACACACAAGTTGATCATCGTGATCGTTCCTTAGCCGTGTGCGGTGCCCCCTCCACCATATTCCACCTCGGTCATATCATTGCGGTGCTTAGGCGAAGCCCTGCGTCGGTAGAACATCATCATTGTCGCCATGCCGTCGTGCTGACGGAACTTATCCCCGACGCTCTGCTGGATCGGAGCACAGAGATCGTCATCGAGCTGAACGTGTGCTGAACTTGGAGGTGCCGTACGTTCGGTGCTTGGATCGGTCGGATCGTGAAGACGTACGACTACATCAACTACGTTGTCATAACGCTTCCGCTTACGGTCTACGAGGGTACGTAGACAACACTCTCCCCTCTCGTTTCTATGCATCACCATGATCTTGCGTGTGCGTAGGATTTTTTTTGAAATTACTACGTTCCCCAACAGTGGCATCCGAGCCAGGGTTTATGCGTTGATGTTATATGCACGAGTACAACACAAGTGAGTTGTGGGTGATACAAGTCGTACTGCTTACCAGCATGTCATACTTTGATTCAGCGGTATTGTTGGATGAAGCGGCCCAGAGCGACATTACGCGTACGCTTACGCGAGACTAGTTTTACCGCCGTGCTTTGCACATAGGTGACTAGCGGGTGTCTGTTTCTCCAACTTTAGTTGAACCGAGTGTGGCTACGCCCGGTCCTTGCGAAGGTTAAAACAGCACTAACTTGACGAACTATCATTGTGGTTTTGATGCGTAGGTAAGAATGGTTCTTGCTCAGCCCGTAGCAGCCACGTAAAATTTGCAACAACAAAGTAGAGGACATCAAACTTGTTTTTGCAGGTCATGTTGTGATGTGATATGGTCAAGAAGTGATGCTATATTTTATTGTATGAGATGATCATGTTTTGTAACCGAAGTTATCGGCAACTGGCAGGAGCCATATGGTTGTCGCTTTATTGTATGAAATGCAAACGCCCTGTAATTGCTTTACTTTATCACTAAGCGGTAGCGATAGTCGTAGAAGCAATAGATGGCGTAACGACAACGATGCTACGATGGAGATCAATGTGTCACGCCGGTGATGATGGTGATCACGACGGTTCTTCGGAGATGGAGATCACAAGCACAAGATGATGATGGCCATATCATATCACTTATATCGATTGCATGTGATGTTTATCCTTTATGCATCTTATCTTGCTTTGATTGACGGTAGCATTTTAAGATGATCTCTCACATAAATTATCAAGAAGTGTTCTCCCTGAGAATGCACCATTGCGAAAGTTCTTCGTGCTGAGACACCACGTGATGATCGGGTGTGATAGGCTCTACGTTCAAATATAAAGGGTGCAAAACAGTTGCACACGCAGAATACTCAGGTTAAACGTGATGAGCCTAGCATATACAGATATGGCCTCGGAACACAGAGACCGAAAGGTCGAATGTGAATCATATAGTAGATATGATCAACAAAGAAGATGTTCACCATTGAAACTACTCCATCTCACGTGATGATCGGACATGGTTTAGTTGATTTGGATCACGTGATCACTTAGATGACTAGAGAGATGTCTGTCTAAGTGGGAGTTCTTAAGTAATATGATTAATTGAACTTAAATTTCTCATGAACTTAGTACCTGATAGTATTTTGCTTGTCTATGTTTGTTGTAGATAGATGGCTCGTGTTGTTGTTGTGTTGAATTTTAATGCGTTCCTTGAGAAAGCTAAATTGAAAGATGATGCTAGCAATTACGCGGACTGGGTCCGTAACCTGAGGATTATCCTCATTGCTGCACAGAAGAATTATGTCCTGGAAGCACCGCTGGGTGCCAGGCCTGCTGCTGATGCGACTAACGATGTTAAGAACGTCTAGCAGAGCAAAGCTGATGACTACTCGATAGTTCACTGTGCCATGCTTTACGGCTTGGAACCGGGTCTTCAACGATGTTTTGAACGTCATGGAGCATATGAGATGTTCCAGGTGTTGAAGTTAATATTGCAAGCAAATGCCCGGATTGAGAGATATGAAGTATGCAATAAGGTCTATAGCTGTAAGATGGAGGAGAATAGTTCTGTCAGTAAACACATACTCAAAATGTCTGGGTATAATAATCACTTCATTCAACTGGGAGTTAATCTTCCTGATGATAGTGTCATTGACAGAATTCTTCAATCACTGCCACCGAGCTACAAGAGCTTCGTGATGAACTATAATATGCAAGGGATGGACAAGACTATTCTCGAGCTCTTCGCAATGCTAAAAGCCGCGGAGGTAGAAATGAAGAAGGAGCATCAAGTGTTGATGGTTAACAAGACCACCAATTTCAAGAAAAAGGGCAAAGGGAAAAAGAAGGGGAACTTTAAGAAGAACAACAAACAAGTTGCTGGTCAAGATAAGAAACCTAAGTCTGGACCTAAGCCTGAAACTGGGTGCTTCTACTGCAAGCAGACTGGACACTGGAAGCGGAACTGCCCCAAGTATTTGGCGGATAAGAAGGATGGCAAAGTGAACAAATGTATATGTGATATACATGTTATTGATGTGTACCTTACTAATGCTCGCAGTAGCACCAGGTATTTGATACTGGTTCTGTTGCTAATATTTGCAACTCGAAACAGGGACTACGGATTAAGAGAAGATTGTCTAAGGACGAGGTGACGACGCGCGTGGGAAATGGTTCCAAAGTTGATGTGATCGCGGTCGGCACGCTACCTCTACATCTACCATCGGGATTAGTTTTAGACCTAAATAATTGTTATTTGGTGCCAGCGTTGAGCATGAACATTATATCTGGATCTTGTTTGATGCGAGACGGTTATTCATTTAAATCAGAGAATAATGGTTGTTCTATTTATATGAGTAATATCTTTTATGGTCATGCACCCTTGAAGAGTGGTCTATTTTTATTAAATCTCGATAGTAGTGATACACATATTCATAATATTGAAGCCAAAAGATGCAGAGTTGATAATGATAGTGCAACTTATTTGTGGCACTGCCGTTTAGGTCATATCGGTGTAAAACGCATGAAGAAACTCCATACTGATGGACTTTTGGAATCACTTGATTTATGAATCACTTGGTACTTGCGAACCGTGCCTCATGGGCAAGATGACTAAAACGCCGTTCTCCGGAACTATGGAGCGAACAACTCATTTGTTGGAAATCATACATACTGATGTATGTGGTCCAATGAATATTGAGGCTCGTGGCGGGTATCGTTATTTTCTCACCTTCACAGATGATTTGAGCAGATATGGGTATATGTACTTGATGAAACACAAGTCTGAAACATTTGAAAAGTTCAAAGAATTTCAGAGTGAAGTGGAAAATCATCGTACGAAAGAAAATAAAATTTCTACGATCTGATCGTGGAGGAGAATATTTGAGTTATGAGTTTGGTTTACATTTGAAACAATGCGGAATAGTTTCACAACTCACGCCACCTGGAACACCACAACGAAATGGTGTGTCCGGACGTCGTAATCGTACTTTACTAGATATGGTGCGATCTATGATGTCTCTTACTGATTTACAGCTATCGTTTTGGGGTTATGCTTTAGAGACGGCCACATTCACGTTAAATAGGGCACCATCAAAATCCGTTAAGACGACGCCTTATGAACTGTGGTTTGGCAAGAAACCAAAGTTGTCGTTTCTTAAAGTTTGGGGCTGTGATGCTTATGTGAAGAAACTTCAACCAGATAAGCTCGAACCCAAATCAGGGAAATGTGTCTTCATAGGATACCCAAAAGAGACTATTGGGTACACCTTCTATCACAGATCTGAGGGCAAGATTTTCGTTGCTAAATTCGGATCCTTTTTGAGAAGGAGTTCTCTCGAAAGAAGTGAGTGGGAGGAAAGTAGTACTTGATGAGGTAACTGTACCTGCTCCCTTATTGGAGAGTAGTTCATCACAAGAAACAGTTCCTGTGACGACTACACCAATTAGTGAGGAAGCTAATGATATTGATCATGAAACTTCAGATCAAGTTTCTACTGAACCTCGTAGGTCTACCAGAGTAAGATCCGCACCACGGTGGTACGGTAATCCTATTCTGGAAGTCATGTTACTTGACCTTGGCGAACCTACGAACTACGAGGAAGCGATGATGAGCCCAGATTCTGCAAAATGGCTAGAAGCCATGAAATCTGAGATGGGATCCATGTATGAGAACAAAGTATGGACTTTGGTTGACTTGCCCGATGATCGGCAAGCCATTGAGAATAAATGGATTTTTAAGAAAAAGACTGACGTTGATGGTAATGTAACTGTCTACAAAGCTCGACTTGTTGCGAAAGGTTTTCGACAGGTTCAAGGGGTTGACTACGATGAGACTTTCTCACCCGTAGCGATGCTTAAGTCTGTCCGAATCATGTTAGCAATTGCCGCGTTTTATGATTATGAAATTTGGCAAATGGATGTCAAAACTGCATTCCTGAATGGATTTCTGGAAGAAGAGTTGTATATGATGCAACCAGAAGGTTTTGTCAATCCAAAAGGTGCTAACAAAGTGTGCAAGCTCCAGCGATCCATTTATGGACTGGTGCAAGCATCTCGGAGTTGGAATAAACGCTTTGATAGTGTGATCAAAGCATATGGTTTTATACAGACTTGTGGAGAAGCCTGTATTTACAAGAAAGTGAGTGGGAGCTCTGTAGCATTTCTGATATTATATGTAGATGACATATTGTTAATTGGAAATGATATAGAATTTCTGGATAGCATAAAGGGATACTTGAATAAAAGTTTTTCGATGAAAGACCTCGGTGAAGCTGCTTACATATTGGGAATCAAGATCTATAGAGATAGATCAAGATGCTTAATTGGACTTTCACAAAGAACATACCTTGATAATGTTTTGAAAAAGTTCAAAATGGATCAGGCAAAAAAGGGTTCTTGCCTGTATTACAAGGTGTGAAGTTGAGTCAGACTCAATGCCCGACCACCGCAGAAGATGGAGAGAAAATGAAAGATGTTCCCTATGCTTCGGCAATAGGCTCTATCATGTATGCAATGCTGTGTACCATACCTGCTTAGCAATAAGCTTGGCAGGTAGGTACCAAAGTAATCCAGGAGTGGATCACTGGACAGCGGTCAAGAACATCCTGAAATACCTGAAAAGGACTAAGGATATGTTTCTCGTTTATGGAGGTGACAAAGAGCTAGTCGTAAATGGTTACGTCGATGCAAGCTTTGACACTGATCCGGACGATTCTAAATCGCAAACCGGATACGTATTTTTGTTAAACGGTGGAGCTGTAAGTTGGTGCAGTTCTAAACAAAGCATCGTGGCAGGATCTACATGCGAAGCGGAGTACATAGCTGCTTCGGAAGCAGCAAATGAAGGAGTCTGGATGAAGGAGTTCATTTCCGATCTAGGTGTCATACCTAGTGCATCGGGACCAATGAAGATCTTCTGTGACAATACTGGTGCAATTGCCTTGGCAAAGGAATCCAGATTTCACAAGAGGACCAAGCACATCAAGAGACGCTTCAATTCCATCCGGGACCAAGTCCAGGTGGGAGACATAGAGATTTGCAAGATACATACGGATCTGAATGTTGCAGACCCGTTGATTAAGCCTCTTCCACGAGCAAAACATGATCATCACCAAGACTCCATGGGTGTTAGAATCATTTCTGTGTAATCTAGATTATTGACTCTAGTGCAAGTGGGAGACTGAAGGAAATATGCCCTAGAGGAAATAATAAATTTATTAATTATTTCCTCATATCATGATAAATGTTTATTATTCATGCTAGAATTGTATTAACCGGAAACATAATACATGTGTGAATACATCGACAAACTTAATGTCACTTGTATGCCTCTACTTGACTAGCTCAATAATCAATGATGGTTATGTTTCCTAACCATAGACATGTGTTGTAATTTGATTAACGGGATCACATCATTAGGAGAATGATGTGATTGACTTGACCCATTCCGTTAGCCTAGGACTTGATCGTTTAGTTTGTTGCTATTGCTTTCTTCATGACTTATACAAAGTTCCTACAACTATGAGATTATGCAACTCCCGTTTACCGGAGGAACACTTTGTGTGCTACCAAACGTCACAACGTAACTAGGTGATTATAAAGGAGCTCTACAGGTGTCTCTAAAGGTACATGTTGAGTTGGCGTATTTCGAGATTAGGATTTGTCACTCCGATTGTCGGAGAGGTATCTGTAGGCCCTCTCGGTAATTCACATCACTATAAGCCTTGCAAGCAATGTAGCTAATGAGTTAGTTATGGAATGATGCAGTACATAACGAGTAAAGAGACTTGCCGGTAATGAGATTGAACTAGGTATTGGATACTGATGATCGAATCTTGGGCAAGTAACATACCGATGACAAAGGGAACAACGTATGTTGTTATGCGGTTTGATCGATAAAGATCTTCGTAGAATATGTAGGAGCCAATATGAGCATCCAGGTTCCGCTATTGGTTATTGACCGAAAACAGTTCTAGGTCATGTCTACATAGTTCTCGAACCCGTAGGGTCCGCACGCTTAACATTATGATGACAGTTTTATTATGAGTTTATAAGCTTTGATGTACCGAAGGTTGTTCGGAGTCCCGGATGTCCGAAATGGTCGAGACATAAAGATTTATATATTGGACGACTATATTCGGACACCGGAAGTGTTCCGGGTGATTTCGTAGAAAACCGGAGTGCCGGAGGGGTTACCGGACCCCCCCGGGAAGTATTGGACCTTAGTGGGCCTGAGGGGAGAGAGAGGGCAGCAGCCCAGGAGGTGGCGCCCCCCATGGGGAGTCCGAATTGGACTAGGGGAGGGGGCGCGACCCCTCTTTCGCTCTCCCTCTCCCTCTCTTTCCTTCTCCCTTCCTCCTTCCTAGTGGGACTAGGAAAGGGGAGTCCTACTCCCACTAGGAGGAGGACTCCCCCCTCCTTGGCGCGCCCCCTAAGGCCGGCCGGCCTCCCCCCTTGCTCCTTTATATACGGGGGCAGGGGGGCACCCCAAGACACACAAGTTGATCATCGTGATCGTTCCTTAGCCATGTGCGGTGCCCCCCTCCACCATATTCCACCTCGGTCATATCGTTGCGGTGCTTAGGCGAAGCCCTGCGTCGGTAGAACATCATCATTGTCACCACGCCGTCGTGCTGACGGAACTCATCCCCGACGCTATGCTGGATCGGAGCCCGGAGATTGTCATTGAGCTGAACGTGTGCTGAACTCGGAGGTGCCATACGTTCGGTGCTTGGATAGGTCGGATCGTGAAGAAGTACGACTACATCAACCGCGTTGTCATAACGCTTCCGCTTACGATCTACGAGGGTACGTGGACAACACTCTCCCTCTCGTTGCTATGCATCACCATGATCTTGCGTGTGCGTAGGAATTTTTTTGAAATTACTACGTTTCCCAACAGTCAAGACATACCAAGTACCCATCACAAAGTCATCTCCCTTGCATTACATTATTTGCCATTTTCCTCTCATTTTCCTCTCCCCCACTTCACCCTTGCCATTTTATTTGCCCTCTCTTTCCCAATCTCCTCTGTTTTTCACTTGGCTTTTTGTTTGCTTGTGTGCTGGATTGCTTGTTGCGATGGCGCAAGATAATACCAAGTTGTGTGACTTTTCCAATACCAATAACAATGATTTCCTTAGTACTCTGATTGCTCCTCTTAATGATTTTGAGTCTTGTGAAATCAATGTTGCTTTGATGAATCTTGTTATGAAAGATCAATTTTCCGGCCTTCCTAGTGAAGATGCTACTACCCATCTAAACAACTTTGTTGATTTGTGTGAGATGCAAAAGAAGAAAGATACGGATAATGATATTGTTAAATTGAAGTTATTTCCATTTTCACTTAGAGATCGTGCTAAAGTTTGGTTTTCGTCTTTGCCTAAGAATAGTATGGATTCGTGGAATAAGTGCAAAGATGCTTTTATCTCTAAGTATTTTCCTCCCGCTAAGATCATCTCTCTTAGGAACGATATTATGAATTTTAAACAACTTGATCATGAGCATGTTGCCCAATCTTGGGAAAGAATGAAATTGATGATTCGCAATTGCCCTACTCATGGTTTGAATTTATGGATGGCCATACAAATTTTTTATGCCGGATTGAATCTACTAAACTCCTTGATAATATTGTGGATAATTATTCTCAATGGCACACCGAAAGATCTACTAGTAAAAAAGTGCATGCTATAAAAGAAATAATGTTTTGAGTGGAAAGATGGATGAACTTATGAAATTGTTTGCTACTAAGAGTGCTCCTATTGATCCCAATGATATGCCTTTGTCTACTTTGATTGAGAATAATAATGAATCTATGGATGTGAATTTTGTTGGTAGGAATAATTTTGGTAACAATGCTTATAGGGGAAACTTTAATCCTAGACCGTTCCCTAGTAATTCCTCTAATAATTACGGAAATTCCTACAATAATTCTTATGGAAATTTTAATAAGATGCCCTCTGATTTTGAGAATAATGTTAAAGAATTTATGATCTCTCAAAAGAATTTTAATGCCTTGCTTGAAGAAAAAAATGTTTAAAGTTGATGATTTGGCTAGGAATGTTGATAGACTTTCGCTTGATGTTGATTCTTTGAAACTTATATCTACTCCTCCTAAGCATGATATCAATGAGTCTCTCAGAGCTATGAGAATTTCCATTGATGAGTGAACAGAGAGAATCGCTAGATTGCGTGCTAAGAAAGATTGCTTTGTAAAAGCGTGTTCTTCTAGTTTCCATGAAACTAATGATAAAGATCTAAAAGTTATTGATGTGTCCCCTATTAAATCCTTGTTTTGCAATATGAATCTTAATAATGATGGGACTGGAGATGAGTCAACTTTAGTTAAAAGGCATCCCAATGATTCAGAGTTTTTAGATCTTGATGCTAAATTTGGTAAAAGTGGGATTTGAGAGGTCAAGACTTTAAATAGCATTGAACCCACTATCTTGGATTTCAAGAATTTAATTATGATAATCGTTCTTTAGTAGATTGTATTTCCTTGTTGCAATCCGTGTTCAATTCTCCTCATGCTTATAGTCAAAATAAAGCTTTTACCAAACTTATTGTTGGTGCCTTGATGCAATCTTATGATGAAAAACTTAATTTGGAAGTTTCTATACCTAGAAAACTTTATGATGAGTGGGAACCTACTATAAAGATTACAATAAAAAGATCATGAGTGTTATGCTTGGTGTGATTTGGGTGCTAGTGTTTCCACGATTCCGAAAACTTTATGTGATATTCTAGGTTTCCTTGATTTTGATGATTGCTCTTTAAATTTGCACCTTGGGGATTCCACCATTAAGAAACCTATGGGAAGGATCAATGATGTTCTTATTGTTGCAAATAGGAATTATGTGCCCGTGCATTTTATCATTCTTGATATAGATTGCAATCTTTCATGTCCTATTATTCTTGGTAAGCCTTTTCTTAGAACGATTGGTGCGATTATTGATATGAAGGAAGGGAATATTTGATTCCAATTTCCATTAAGGAAAGGCATGGAGGACTTTCCAAGAAAGAAAGTTAAATTACCTTATGAATCTATCATGTGAGCCAAAGATGGCACTACTTAGATCTATCCTCGCTTTTATGCCTAGCTTGGGGCATTAAACAATAGTGCTAGTTGGGGGGCAACCCAATTTTATTTTTGTTTTTTGTTTTTGCTTCTCTCTATTAATAATTTTTTCACCTACCTTCTGTTTAGATGTGTTTTCATGTTTTGATTGATGTTTGTGCCAAGTAGAACCTATAGGATAACGTACGGTGATAGTTAATTTGATTCTGGTGAAAACCAGAAACTTTGAGCACACGAAAATAATTTTAGTAATTCACAGAAACGTGCTTCTGCATTGATTATTTTTGCTGTCGATCAATAGTCAAATTGCCCAGGACTTCCTATTTTGGTAGGAGTTTTAGAGTTCCAGAAGTATTCAAGAGTTACAGATTGCTACAGACTTTTCTGTTTTTGACAGATTCTGTTTTTCGTGTGTTGTTTGCTTATTTTGATGCATCTATGGCTAGTATGTAGGGGTATGAACCATAGAGAAGTTCGAATACAGTAGGTTTAACACCAATATAAATAAAGAATGAGTTCATTACAGTACCTTATGTGGTGGTTTTGCTTTCTTACACTAACGGAGCTAATGAGATTTCTTGTTGAGTTTTGTGTTGTGAAGTTTTCATGTTTTGGGTAAAGATTTTATGAATTATGGAATAAGGAGTGGAAAAAGCCTAAGCTTGGGGATTCCCATGGCACCCCAAGACATTCAAGGATAACCAAAAGCCTAAGCTTGGGGATGCCCCGGAAGGCATCCCCTCTTTCGTCTTCTCTATCAGTAACTTTACTTGGAGCAATACTTTTATTCGCCACATGATATGTGTGTTTTGCTTGGAGCGTCTTGTATGATATTAGTCTTTGATTTTTAGTTTACCACAATCAACCTTGCTGTACACAACTTTTGGGAGAATCCCACTTGATTTAGAATTTATTAGAATACTCTATGTGCTTCACTTATATCTTTTGAGCTAGATAGTTTTGCTCTAGTGCTTCACTTATATCTTTTAGAGCATGGCGGTGGCTTAATTTTGTAGAAATTGTTGATCTCTCATGCTTCAGTTATATTATTTTGAGAGTATCTTAGAACAGCATGGTATTTGCTATGGTTATAAAATTGGTCCTAGAATGATGGGCATCCAAGTTGGGTATAATAAAAACTATCATACGAAGTCAATTGGATGCTATGATCAATTTGATGGTTGATAATTGTTTTGAGATATAGAGGTGGGGATATTAGAGTCATGCTAGTTGGGTGATTATGAATTTAAATAATACTTGTGTTGAAGTTGGTGATTCCCGTAGCATGCTGATACGTCTCCAACGTATCTACTTTTCCAAACACTTTTGCCCTTGTTTTGGACTCTAACTTGCATGATTTGAATGAAACTAACCTAGACTGACGTTGTTTTCAGCAGAATTACCATGGTATTATTTTTGTGTAGGAAACAAAAGTTCTCGGAATGACCTGAAAATCCACGGAGGAACTTTTCAGAAAATATAAAAAAATACTGGCGAAAGAATCAAGGCCAGGGGGCCCACACCTGTCCACGAGGGTGGGGGCGCGCCCCTCCCCCTGGACGCGCCCCCCGCCTCATGGGCCCCCTGGGGCTCCACCGACCTCAACTTCAACTCTATATATTTGCTTTCATGGAAAAAAAAATCAGAGAGAAAGTTTCATCGCGTTCTACGATACGGAGTCGCCGCCAAGCCCTAATCTCTCTCGGGAGGGCTGATCTGGAGTCCGTTCGGGGCTCCGGAGAGGGGGATTTGTCGCTATCGTCATCATCAACCATCCTCCATCACCAATTTCATGATGCTCGCCGCCATGCATGAGTGATTCCATCGTAGGCTTGATGGACGGTGATGGGTTGGATGAGATTTACCATGTAATCAAGTTAGATTTGTTAGGGTTTGATCTCTGGTATCCACTATGTTCTGAGATTGATGTTGCTATGACTTTGCTATGCTTAATGCTTGTCAGTAGGGCCCGAGTGCCATGATTTCAGATCTGAACCTATTATGTTTTCATGAATATATGTGAGTTCTTGATCCTATCTTGCAAGTCTATAGTCACCTATTATGTGTTATGATCGGACAACCCCGAAGTGACAATAATCAGGATACTTCTCGTTAATGACCGTAGTTTGAGGAGTTCATGTATTCACTACGTGTTAATGCTTTGGTCCTGTACTCTATTAAAAGGAGGCCTTAATATCCCTTAGTTTCCATTAGGATCCCGCTGCCACGTGAGGGTAGGACAAAAGATGTCATGCAAGTTCTTTTCCATAAGCAGGTATGACTATATTCGGACTACATGCCTACATTACATTGATGAATTGGAGCTAGTTCTGTGTCACCCTATGTTATAACTATTACATGAGGAATCACATCCGACATAATTATCCATCACTGATACAATGCCTACGAGCTTTTGACATATTGTGCTTTGCTTATTTACTTTACCTTTGCTACTTTTACAATTACTACAAAACTGCTATTGTTACTTTTATCACTGTTATCATTACTTCCATACTACTTTGCTACTAAATACTTTGCTGCAGATACTAAGTTATCCAGGTATGTTTGAATTGACAACTCAATTGCTAATACTTCAGAATATTCTTTGGCTCCCCTGAAAGTGTGTTATATCGACTAGAGGCAGGTGAATAGGCAATTTTTATGAATTCTTCACTGAGGAATTTGCTGGTGAGGAAATTCCTTAGCGAAGAACTACTTGCAGCAGAATAAGTACTCAAAAGTAAACATAACAGAACACAAGCATAGTCATCATGATGAAATGAAGACAGGCATAGAGTACAGAGAGCGTAAACACAGGATAACACTGGATGAAGACAGACAGACTGAAGAAATTGAAATGAGGAAATTGAGAAAGTCTTCAGTCAAAGTCTTCAAACAGATATGAACAGGCACACAACAAATGAAATGAGGAAATGAAAGAGTTGAGGAAATAGAACCAGTAAGCTTGGTGAAGACAATGATTTGGTAGACCAGTTCCAACTATTGTCTCCATTGTACGTCTGTTTGGAGCGGCAAGGTATTTAAACCTAAGGACACACAGTCCTCACTGTATTCTCCTTGATCTAAGGTCGCACAGACCTCGCCCAATCACTCGTGGTGATTCTTCAGGTGACTTCCAAACCTTCACAGACTCGGTCACTCGGCGATCCACAATTCTTCTTGGATGCTCTAGACCATGACGCCTAACCGTCTGGAAGAAGCACATTCTTCAAAGGTAAGAAGCGTCGGATCCACACAGGATCAATCTCTTCAGTGATGCTCAATCACTTTGGGTTTGAAGGTGTTTGGGTTTGGGTTTTCCTCACTCGATGATTTTCGCTCAAAGTCCTCGGAGGATGGGATGCTCTCAAACGACAAGTGTCAGTTTCTCTCGGAGCAGCCAACCAGCTAATGGTTGTAGGGGCGGCTGTTATAGCCTAGGGAGCAGCCCGACATGATAAGACATAAATGCCCTTCAATGATATGACCATTAGGTGGGTAGATGTTTTGGGACAGCTGGCGCATAGCACAGCAACAATAGGAATTTTGACTCTCAAATTCCTCAGGGCTATCATGTTCCTCATTGTGTAGGCAATCGGCACTGGCAAATTCTTAACTCTTCAGTCAGAAAAAATTCCTCAGCAACCAGAAGAACTTCGTCTCTATTACTGAAGAAATTGACTGAACTATATGAGATTTCCAATGGCTTCAATCGAAGGGATTGGTAGGTGTAGGATTTTGAGTTGAGAATCTCATGGAAATTTTTCCTTAGTATTTCCTCGACCCCCTTAACAGTATGGTGTTTCCTATGACTCAAGAAAGAGAAAATGAAACTACGAAAACAAAAGTCTTCATGCTTCATGTTCCTCGAATGAATGCCAAGTCTTCAAGGTCACACCAATTTCTTCACTTTCAAAGTGTTCAGAAATACAAAGTCTTCAGTCGAAGAACTTCTTTTTTAGGGGTCGACTTTCTCTGGAAATAGCAAACTCCTCATAGACTTATAGACCTGTGCACACTCACAAACGCATCAGTTCCTTAACCTATAAGTCTTCAATACACCAAAATCACTAAGGGGCACTAGATGCACTTACAATCTCCCCCTTTTTGGTGATTGATGACAATGAAGTGTAAATACTGATATTGAGGAATTTGATTGCAAGATATAGAAGAACTCCACCTGAAGATATGCATAGTGAGGAATTTGCTTTTGAAGCAATTCACACTTGAAGAGTATAATCATGGAGATCTCCCCCCATATCTTGTAATTCATACACGCATTTGACATATAATATCAGGAATTTGAAATGCATGATGAAATATGGTGACTTATGTAATTCAGCATGCGTGCATTGACATTAATGAGTAATAAGCATGCAGAATAACTCAGCAAAGTCATCACAAGAACAAGAGTTATAACTTAGCAAAAAAACTCCCATATAACATAGACCTCGTTTGAAGACTAACTCAATTTCTCCCCCTTTGTCATCGACTGACCAAAAGGGTTGAACATGAGGACTAACGCCCCTGAAGAATATCATGATGATGGAGGAGAGCCAGTGTTGTTGGGGTCGTGTGTCATTGTAGGGCCTGCGGCAGTGTCCTCCAAGTCTTCATACTCGTCTGTGTCACGTGATGAAGAAAACGAACTGGCTACCAAGGGAGGAACCTTGACCTTCTTGTATGTCTTCGGTGGAGGAGCAGACCTGTCAAAATCTTCCTTGAAACCCATTTGCTTTAGATCTTCTTCACCATAGAGATGTGACAGAATAGCCCAGGTGCGATCGAAGACTTCATGGAGGTAGTAATGGTTTTTTCTTCACTGCATTGTGTGTAGCAGTCATGTTGTGAAGAATAGAACCAAACTGACGCTTAACCCATTTGTGGTTTCGATCCACCTTCTGGTGAAGACTAATAAGTAGCTCACGGTTAGGCATCACACGAGGAGTAGTGGCTTGAGGATTTGACTTGGGTGCATTGGCCACAGAATCATGAGTGGCAGAGTCATCATTGGTGGAATAAGATGCAGCTTTGCAAAACTGACCATCCAATGGACGAATGCCTTCATCAATAACAGCCGGTGCCTTGCCCTTCTCTTCAGCTAAGGAATATGTCCGCTTGAGGACTTCAATCATGGGCAAGTAGCTGAGGTGATTCTGAAAACCAGCTTTGTAGTGAAGACCTTGTCCTGAGGAATCTCATAATCCAAGGAGCATAAGGCTTTATCTCAAACGGAGAAAGTGCAACATTTGCCAGAGTCGTCATGAAGAAATCATGATAATTTATAGGGATGCCATGCATGATGTTGAATAGCAGATTCTTCATGATGCCAACAATTTCCTCATCAGATGAGTCGTGGCCTTTGATAGGACTCAAAGTCTTCGTCAGAATGCGGTAGACTGTTCTTGGCACATACATCAATTCCTGCACGAGGAATTTTGTCCTTGGGGCTTGACCGGGCTTCAGAGGCTTCATTAGCACTTGCATGTAATGAGCAGTAAGTTCAGGTTCTTGGTACAGACAATGAGCAACTTTAGGAGGAGGACTGATTGGCAGGGCATGAAGTAATTCAGAGTCCGGTGCCTTATAATGAGTGTTTTCGGTCATCCAGTCCAACACCCAAGTGTTGATATCGCAAGCATCACCTGTGACATGCAGCATTGTGTAGAACTAAAGAAAGGTCTTCATTCCAATCAACAATGTCAGAGCAAAATTTGAGCAGTCCTGCATCATGAAGCACACTAAGGACTTGAGAGAAGCAAGACATTGATTCCATATCCACGTGAGGAATATGCTCGTGGTCGAAGACTTTGTCTTCGTTGAAAAACAGTGAAGAATAGAAGTTGGCCTGGCTGGCAGTCCAAAAGCGCTTCCTTCTAAGACGAGCAGAGTCATAAGGATTGAATTCAATGAAGAAAACAAGCTCGCTGAAGAAGTCATCAACCTTGAATTTCTGCTTCTTTGCGAAGGGATCCTTTGGCTTGGGCTGAGGAGTATCAGTCAATTTCATCACCACCTCAGGAATCACAATCTCAGGATCAACAGGCTGAGGAATTTCAGGCTCTTCTTCAGCTGCAGCCTGGGTCTTCAATTCTTCATTAACATTTTCATCAGCACTAGTGGCTGGAATTTCTTCATGGACATATGGGGTTGCACGAGGTTCTTCAGATCCCATTTATACTTCAGTGGTGACAGGGGACTGAGGAAATGATTGAAGTGGGGTGAACAGTGGAGAGTTGGGGTGCTGACTTTCCCAAAAGTCATCATTCAGCACGGGTGTGGTACAGCCAATGTCCACATCCTCATCTTCCTTTTCTTTAACGCCGGCCTCTTCAGCAGTAAACTGTGGCATAGGCAAGGAGACAATTGGTGTTGAAGGGATCGCATCCACTTCAATTTCTTCATCCAACTGTTCTGACGAAGCGGCAGAAGGAATTTCTTCACCTGATTCACTTGGAATCACATAATCTTCATCAAAAGGAATAAGCTCCTTTGATGGCATGAAAGAGACAGGAATGGCATCAATTGGGTTGTCAATTGAGCTTGTCAAAGGCTTCATCTTCTTTGGAGCTAAAGAATCTGATGAAGTTGATGCCTTCCTTTTCTTCACAGCTGCACGCTCTGCAGCCTTGGTCTTCTTCACATCTGATGCAGATGGAAGGATTGGAGTTGGCATTGGTGCAGAGAAGTTTGGTTCATTTTCTTCACGCACAACTGATGCAGTTGCCTTGACTTCTTCATTTTCTTCAGACGCACCACTAGTGGATGCCCTGGCAATTTCTTTAGTGGTTGGAATGCAGTCATCAGCCCTGGTACTGTCATTTTCTTTAGCAGCCCGACTGTCATCAGCCGTGCTGGTATGTTGTTCAGTAGTCTGTGCAGATGCATCCGCCTGAGGATTTTCTTGTTGCATTGGGGCTACAACATTTGAAGTGAATTTATCACTAATCTTCACAAATCTGACTTTGGCTCCAAGCCAATCAGCATAGTAGCAATCAAATTCATCACTTAGTTGATTGATCTCAGCTTGTAAGGCAACGAATTGTTCAGGGGAAAGATTGAGGACGTTGTCCTTTAGGTAGTGCTGCTTCTTGTACTACGCTTTCTTCACTCTTCTTCCTTCTTCAAATTTCCATTTTTCTTCTTCAATGAAGGCAATCAAAACATGAATTTGACCAGGAGTGAGGTTCATCTCCGTCAAAGGCGTGTTTGGGTCCTTGTGCCATAGATCGATGAAATCTAGGATCAACTTCGGATCCAGTAACATTAGCACATTGCTGCCTTTGGCTCTAGCAGCTCTGGCCTGCCTGTCTCTGATGATTTCGTCAAGTTCTTCATCATCAGCCTCATCATCATCAGAGGGAACTTGAAAGGTGACCTGCTTCTTGTGAGGACTTGGTGAGGGCCTCATCCAGCAATGGCCTTTTTCTTCAGCAAAGAGGGGCCAGTTGAGGAATTTGGTGGAGCTGAGGAACTTGCAGATGCTCCTGAGGCAAGTGAGATGCCTGTAGTCCTTTGGCACATGGCGAGATGCATAGGTGCAGAGGATTTAGTTGGAGCAGCTGAGGACATTGTTGGAGGAGCTGAGGACTATGAAGGAGGACGAGCAGTTTGAGGGGTTGGCCATGAGGACTTTGAAGAATCTGGTCGTGAGGGCATTGCTGAGGAACTTGGCCGAGAGGGCATTGAGGGTGAAGCACTTGGCTTGTGACGAGGCTTCTTGGCCATGGCCTTCTTCGGCTTTCCTGCAGAGGCCTCAGCAGCGGTAGCAGTAGCAGCAGAGTCTTTATTGAATTTCCTCACTGATTCCTTTGCCTGTTTGGCCAGTTTGGCCTAGCGCTTTGCCCATTCATCAGGATAATTCTCACCGCCCTTGAGGCTGATGGGATCTTCCAATTGGCCAGATGCCAACGGAGGTCTTGGGCATGGAGGGTTGAGAGTGAATTTCTTCATATACTTGGGAGTAACATATATGTACTCCGTCCATTCCCGTGCCCATTGTCGTGGTTCTAAGTCTGACAATAGAAATGGGGGTAGGTATGGAGAGGCAAGATCTTAGCTATGGTGAAGATGTACACACGAGGTTTACGAGTTCAGGCCCTTCTTGGAGGAAGTAACAATCCTACGTCTCGGTGCCCGGAGGCGGTCGATTGGATTATGTGCGTTGTGTTACAGGGGGTGCGAATCCTTGTCCCAGAGGAGGGGGGTGGCTTATATATAGTGCGCTAGGACCCCAGCCAACCTCCATTACGAAGGGCTTAATGTACATAAAGTGAGGGCGTTACAGGTAATGGCAATCTTAAATACTATTAATGCTCATGAAGAAGGAGTGAATGCCCGGCCATTGTTTGTTCTTCCGACTCCTGGTCTTCGATATAGTCGAGTGATTCCCCATATAGTCGAGTGACGGTGGGGAATGATGGTCGAATGATTTGGTTGTCGAGTGGATTCTTGGTATTCTTATCTTTTGGGGTAGTGACCTTGGGTAGGACGTGTTGGTCATGCCTATGACCCTACCCCAAGTCTGTATCCTCATCAGCAGCCCCCGAATGGATTAAGGTGCGAATGCAGAGTAGGCTGAAATTGAACCTGTTCCAAGCTTCGGGACCTCGCGAGTGCTTTTTGCAAGTCCGAATACTTGCGTCGGTATTCGGTGTCGACTCAGTCGCCTTGATCCATTCAGTGGACAGTAGAGTGAACTGGTGACCTCATGTGCCGAATGTCGTGCTGGAGTGCGGGATCCTGGGCGCGATTTCTTGCTTTGTATCCCAGATTTCAGGGGATACGAAATTTTGGGGAAGCGCGCCGGACAGGGAGTGCCGAAGCGGGCGGAGCGGATAAACAGTGATTCCTCAATTCCCGCGCCGCCTTTTTCACCATGTACGCTGCGCGCAACTGTTGCGGGATTTGACGGGATCGCCTGGTCCCACGCGTGAGCAACTCAGAAACAATCTCTTATAAGCTGACCAGACCGAGGCATCTGCACTATGCACTTCTTCTCTTCCTTCTTCTTTCTCCTCTTCTCCGCCACACCTTATTCTTCTGCTCTGACGCCGCTGCCCTGTCGCCATGGTGAAGGACAAGACGGCGGCGCTAGAGCATGCGAAGAAGACGAAGGAGGTGGCGAAGGGCAAGAAGCAGCAACGCGGGTCGTCGTCGCGCGCGGGGCTGCCGTCGGGCTGGATCCAGGGCGACTGGATCCGGTCTTTGATTCGGCAGGCGGACCTTGATGAGCTGGCGGAGTCGGGGTTAATCGCCAAGGGAGCGGCAAGGTTGCCGGAGGGGGAGATGAGTCCTCAGCCTCGACCGGGTGAGTGTGTCCTGGTCGCCACCCATGTCAACCGCGGTTTTTCACTTCCCCCGCATCCTTTCTTCCGGGGGTTCCTGAACTTTTTCGGTGCTCAACTCCACCATTTCTCTCCCAACACCATCACGTACTTAGCTGCTTTTGTGTCGATGTGTGAGAACTTCTTGGGGTGTCGACCGCACTAGGGTCTTTTCAAACACATCTTCACCATTCATTCCCAATCGGTAAAAAGGCGAAATCGAGTGACTCGAAAACCCATGTTATCCAGATGTGTGGAGGTTTAGGTATTCAAAAGAGGAAAGGAAGTGCCTTTCCTGCCATGACTCTTCCTGACTCCATTAGAGGTTGGCAGTCGACTTGGTTCTATTGCCAAGATGTCGCGGCTCCAGGTCAATCGACCGGCCATCCCCACTTCTCATTTGACCGAGTCCAGACTCCTGCTCCACTGAAAGTGACTACTGGCGAGACCATGGAGACGAGGATGTTGGTGGATAGGGTGGTTCATCTTATCAATGATGGCATTACGGGTCTGGATCTGTTGGAGGTGTTCCTCAGTCGATGCATCCAGCCTCTCCAGGCTCGCGGTCACCCGATGTGGCTGTATTCCGGACCGGACGACACCGCTCGGGTCCATGCAAAAGAAGTGCCATCTGAAATGGTAGCTTTGTGGCTGAGGAGCATCACAGGCAATCAGGACAATCCCAGAGGATCTAGGCGAGTTGTTCCCTTTAGCTGCCTAAACCCACCCGACAAAGTATGCTTTTGTTCCGACTGCTTCTCATTCATGCTCCGACTGCACTTGATATTGACCGACTCTCGTTCGCCCAATTTTTTCTGCAGGTGTTCACTGAGATGCATTCGATGCCCAACGGTGAACAGGCTTTGGAACAGGCCCAGGAGGGGGAGGACAGCACGGAAGATATTGCCGAGTGGGATTCTCAAGGAGACGACGAGGAAGAGGAGAGCAAGGAGTCGGACGAGGAGGAGGAAGTCGACTCGCCACCGTGCTCCGAACGTCAATCCAAACAGCAGCATGATCATGCTGGCGGGCGCGGGAAAAGCATGGGTCCGAGTGCCAATACTCAGAAGCACACTCGGACATCGACTCCGGAGCCGACGGAGAAGGTGGCCAAGCAGCCTAAAGTTGATCCCTCCAAGGCCCGGAAGACATTGCCGCGAATCAAGATGGACGTCCCCGTTGCCTCAGGGTGGGTACCTTGTTTGTGTTTCCGTCAGACGAATGAAAGTTTTCTTGATCTGACCGACCAATTCTTGTGTCTTTCCAGCCCCACCTTTGCTGCCACTGACATGGACGTTGACAAGGCACCAGGAGACGAAGAGGCGACCTCACGAGCTGGTAAGTTCGTTCGACCGAGTTCTGTTTAGTCGAGCGGATGGCCAATTGACTGAAAACTTGACACTTCTCTTCTTATGTAGCTTGATGACCCACAAGTATAGGGGATCTATCTTAGTCCTTTCGATAAGTAAGAGTGTCGAACCCAACAAGGAGCAGAAGGAAATGATAAGCGGTTTTCAGCAAGGTATTCTCTGCAAGTACTGAAATAAGTGGTAACAGATAGTTTTGTGATAAGATAAATGGTAACGAGCAACAAGTAACAAGAGTAAATAAAGTGCAGCAAGGTGGCCCAATCCTTTTTGTAGCAAAGGACAAGCCTAGGCAAACTCTTATAATAGGAAAAGCGCTCCCGAGGACACATGGGAATATCGTCAAGCTAGTTTTCATTACGCTCATATGATTCGCGTTCGGTACTTTGATAATTTTGATATGTGGGTGGACCGGTGCTTGGGTACTGCCCTTACTTGGACAAGCATCCCACTTATGATTAACCTCTATTGCAAGCATCCGCAACTACAACAAAATTATTAAGGTAAACCTAACCATAGCATGAAACATATGGATCCAAATCAGCCCCTTACGAAGCAACGCATAAACTAGGGTTTAAGCTTCTGTCACTCTAGCAACCCATCATGTACTTATTACTTCCCAATGCCTTCCTCTAGGCCCAAATAATGGTGAAGTGTTATGTAGTCGATGTTCACATAACACCACTAGAGGTTGGACAACATACATCTCATCAAAATATCGAACGAATACCAAATTCACATGACTACTAGTAGCAAGACTTCTCCCTTGTCCTCAGGAACAAACGTAACTACTCAAAAAGCATATTCGTGTTCATAATCATAGAGGTAATATTGTGCATAAAGGATCTGAACATATGATCTTCCACCAAATAAACCAACTAGCATCAACTACAAGGAGTAATCAACACTACTAGCAACCTACTAGCACCAATCCCGGACTTGGAGACAAGAATTGGATACAAGAGATGAACTAAGGTTTGGAGATGAGATGGTGTTGATGGAGATTGCCCTCTCCCGATGAGAGGAGCATTGGTGATGACGATGGTGATGATTTCCCCCTCTCGGAGGGAAGTGTCCCCGGCAGAATAGCTCTGCCGGAGCCCTAGATTGGTTTCGCCAAGGTTCCGCCTCGTGGCGGCAGAGTCTCGTCCCGAAAGGTTCTCTGCTATTTTTTTCTTGTCGAAAGACTTCATATGGGAGAAGATGGGCGTTGGAGAGCCACCAGGGGGCCCATGAGGTAGGGGGGCGCGCCCAGGGGGGCGCCCCCCACCCTCGTGAGCAGGGTGTGGGCCCCCTGGCCTTCATCTTTGGCGATGATTTTTCTTTATTTATTTTAAGGTGTTCCATGGAGTTTCAGGACTTTTGGAGTTGCACAGAATACTCCTTCAATATTTGTTCCTTTTCCAGCCCAGAATCGCAGCTGCCGGCATTCTCCCTCTTCATGTAAACCTTGTAAAATAAGAGAGAAAAGCCATAAGTATTATGACATAACGTGAAATAACAACCCATAATGCAATAAATATCGATATAAAAGCATGATGCAAAATGGACGTATCAACTCCCCCAAGCTTAGACCTCGCTTGTCCTCAAGCGAAAAGCCGATAACAATAAATATGTCCTCATGTTTAGAGGTAGAGGCGTCGATAAAAATAAAATACGGACATGAAGGCATCATGATTACTTCATAATAGCAACATATATAAATTTTGTCATATGATTACTCATGTTCAAGTGATGATCTTCTCACAAAGCCAAAGTATGAATTAGAAACTTTACTGGGTACCAACAATTATAATCTCAGTCATTGAAGCAATTGCAATTTATCATAACATCGGAAAGAGTCTATGTCAGAGCTTAAAAGCAAGTCCACATACTCAACTATCACTTAGTCCTTCATAATTGCTAACACTCACGCGATACTTGTGGTTACAGAGTTTTTATCGGACACAGAGAAAGATAGGGGCTTATAGTTTTTGCCCCACACCCTTTTACGTCAAGGGTAATGTCAACAATAATAATTCACGCTCCCCCACATCCAGTTAGATATATATATCATGTTCTTTCCAACATGCTGAGCTGGCCAAAGGATAAAATGAAAAAGGAAGGGTGAAGATCACCGTGACTCTTGCATAGGGTAGAGGATAATAATAAAAGATAGGCCCTTCGCAGAGGGTAGCAAAGGTTGTCATGCGCGTTTAGGGTTGATGCACAAAATCTTAATGCAAAAGAACGTCACTTTACAATGCCCCTTGCATGTGAACCTTTATTATGGAGTTCGTCGCTTTTATTGCGTCCACAACAAGTTCGTGCAAAGTTTATTTTCTCCGCACTAATAAGTCATGCATATTTAGAGAGCAATTTTTATTGCTTGCACCGACAACAACATACTTGAAGGGTCTTACTCAATCCATAGGTAGATATGGTGGACTCTCATGGAAAAACTGGTTTAAGGGTATTTGGAAGCACAAGTAGTATTTCTACTTAGTGCTGATAATTGGCTAGCATGAGGGGGAAAAGCAAACTCAACACGTTAGAGGAACCATGACAACATACATTATCTCAGATATAAGAAAACATAACTCATTATGTTGTCTTGCTTGTCCAACATCAACTCTTTAGCATGTCATATTTTAATGAGTGCTCCCAATCATAAAAGATGTCAATGATAATATATCTATATGTGAAACCTCTCTTTCCTTATTACTTCCTATTAATTGCAACGATGACCAAAGCTATATTTGCCAACTCCCAACAACTCTAAATCATCATACTCTTTCTATGTGAAGTCATTACTTTCAATAACATCAATATAAACTCTTGATTCTTTTTATTCTTTTTCTTCTAATCACCCAAGATCATGGCAAAATACTCAAGACCTTGACTCAACACTAATCTTTATTATATAGCTCACGGACTTGATTACAAAGAGGGATCATAAAGCAAAACTCAAAACTAGATCATGCCATGACTTTATTCTACTAAATCAAGATACTACTAATAGGATCAAACTAAGAAAAACTGTAAAGATAGGAGTTGTGATGGTGATACGGTAGCAGGGCACCTCCCCCAAGCTTGGCAGTTGCCAAGGGGAGTGCCCATACCCAGATGATGATGTCTCCTTCTTTCTTGTTGGCGGTGGAGGTGTTGTCGATGATGGAGTTGTTGCATTTTTCTTCTCTAGCTTGTGTCTGAGGCTAAAATTTTCATCCCTCAGATCCTCATTCTCGAGCTCAACTTTCATTATCTTTTGCATAGTGCTGCCTTGCTGTCCTGCAAGAAATGAGGTGGTATAGATTGCACCTTATGGAGGCTTGACTTCTTGAACTCCACATGCATATCACCAGGTTGAGGTAGGGGATAGTCCTCTTCGTCGGAACTCGTTTCCTCCTTCCTCTTTGGATCATAGTCTTCTTCTTCCTCCGTGGTCCAGCCATAATGCTCCACATCCCCATATACCTTGGGATTTGCAATATAATCAGCCATGTAGCTCTCTCCCTCCGAATCTTGGGAAGACATCTTGCTCTAATCTGCAGCAGCAATAGCTCAAAACAAAAACAGAGGATATTTGAGTGATACGAGAGTCAAAACCTTCAGGAGTATATATAATGAATTTAACCGACCAAAATACGTCTCGTGCAAGGAAATTGTTTTGGAGTTGGTTTACTTATCGTACCACATACCTATTCCGTTTTGGGGTCTAGAACGTTCTGAAAAGTGTCCCTTATGTATTCCTCCTGGGTTACGGTTTCAATAACATTAGTTTTAACATTTATAGGATTACCTGAGATATAGTGTTTGATTCTTTGACCGTTCACCACCTTCGGATTTGTGCCTGCGAAGTTGTTGATTTTTATGGCACCGGAACGATAGACCTCCTCGATAACGTAAGGACCTTCCCATTTGGAGTGAAGTTTCCCTGCAAAAAATTTTAAACGGGAGTTGTATAGCAATACATAATCACCTACATTAAACTCACGCTTTTGTATCCTTTTATCATGCCACCTTTTGACTTTTTCTTTAAACAGCTTGGCATTTTCATAAGCTTGGGTTCTCCATTCATCAAGAGAGCTAATATCAAATAACCACCGGCAAGTTTGAAATCATTGTTGAGATCCTTAATAGCCCAATATGCCTTATGTTCTAGTTCGAGAGGTAAATGACATGCTTTTCAATAAACCATTTATACGGAGACATACCCATAGGATTTTTGTACGCAGTTCTATAGGCCCATAATGCATCATTCAGTTTTTTGGACCAATTCTTTCTAGACCTATTGACAGTCTTTTGCAAAATTAATTTGAGCTCTCTATTGCTCAATTCTACCTGACCACTAGACTGCGGGTGATATGGAGATGCAATTCTATGATTAACATCGTATTTAGCAAGCATCTTACGGAAAGCACCATGAATAAAGTGTGAACCACCATCAGTCATTAAGTATCTAGGGACTCCAAACCTCGGAAAAATAACTTCCTTAAGCATTTTAATAGAAGTGTTACAATCAACACTAATAGTTGGAATAGCTTCTACCCACTTAGTAATGTAATCAATAGCAACTAAAATATGAGTGTAACCATTAGAGGCAGGAAAAGGTCCCATATTT